>NC_041392.1:362470085-362470938 GCF_002162155.2 Triticum dicoccoides
TGGGAAACCCCCAGAAGATTTTCCCTTATAACATCCTATCGTTGTAGAGCTGCCCCTTACCTATTCGTAAGTACGATGGAGATCCCGAAGAAAGGATGACAATTGATCATGGTGACTTGAAGCAGTGAAATGAAGACATCAACGAAAGGGATCAACCTCTTAGAAAGGGCAGCCAAGACCGAGAAGACTCGTTAGGTTTTTCGCTACCAACACCTTCGCCCCTTACTCCACCGCTTAAATCTCGGGACGAGATTTCTTGTAGTGGAGGAGAATTGTGACGCCCGGGTATTTAAGCTACAGTAATTCTATGCTAATGATGCCACGTCACTTCGATTACTGTCGCTAATCTCGTGTTAGTTCGGAACCGATTCAAATTCTAATTCAAAATCAAGCAAACAATAAATGTTTTCAAATATTAAAACTAAAATGTTCGGCGTGAACCAAATATTGCATAGATAATTATGGTGGAGAAACCACACCTTTATAAAATGTTTAAATAATATGAGATGAATAAAACAGCAGCAAAGCAATTATTCAAATGCTTTAAAATAATAAACAATTTAAAACTATTTTTATTTCAGTGCTAAACGGTTTGTGGCAGTGGCATGAATTGTAACACTATTTTAGGTGCCACTTTTGTATTTTTGGAAACTAAAATAAAACAAATAAGAACTAAAAGAATAAATAAAAGAAAAGAGAAAATAAACAACAAAAAAAATAAAAGAGACAAAGACCCCCCCCCCCGAGCTGGGCCTCGTCCCCGCAGGCTACAGGGCCGCCAGGCCGGCCCAACCGCGCCCGCTACTAATCCCCTCGGGCGCCAGAAACCCTAGCCCCTCTCCCCCCACTACCC
>NC_041392.1:362470981-362473944 GCF_002162155.2 Triticum dicoccoides
CAGGCCGGCCCAACCGCGCCCGCTACTAATCCCCTCGGGCGCCAGAAACCCTAGCCCCTCTCCCCCACTACCCCACGACCCCCACTCTCTCTCTCGCTCGTTCCTCTCCCCTCCCGTGATCCAGATCGAGATCGACCCGATCTCCCCGCCTGGCGCTGCCCGACGCCGCCCGGCGCCCTCCCTCCCGTTTGTCGTACCTCCCCGTTGGACTGCCCGTCCCCGACTCTCCCTCGCCGGCTCCGACGCCCCGCGACCACGCCTCTAGATGGACGCCCCGCCACCTCGCCGCTGGATGGACGCCCCGCCGCCTACCGTCGACGCTCGCCTCCCCGACCTCCTTCCCGGCGGACTCCGTCGAGCCTCGCCGGCAAACCCCTACATCGGGGGTGAGCGAAACTCCCCTCTCCTCTCTGTCTCCCTCGCACGTGCGTCCCTAGCCCGTCGCCGTAGTCACCGCGTCTTGCTCGTCGTGCCGCTCGTGCCCCCCGTTGTGGCCATCGCCCACATCGTCGCGGCCATGTGCCGGAGCTCACGCTCCAGGCAGCACGCGCCCTCCCTCCTGTGCCCGCGCACGCCCCTTGTTCCCCGCATCGTCGTGTGCTCGCCCGCGCCTCCCCGCTGCCCTCTGCTGCTAGCTCCCTGCCCTGCCATGGCCTGCCTCCCCTCTCACCTGCAGCCGGCGCCCAGCCCGCCTCGCCGATGCTGGCACGCGCGCCCGCAGCGGCCGCCCGGGTTCGCCCGTTAACGGGCACCTGCCCGTCGTCGCTCTTGCGCTCGCACCCGCGGCAACCGCAGCACCCGAACCCGCTAAGGCCCAGTGGCCCTATGACAATGGGGCCCCACTCCAAAACGTTTTTTTAAATGAAATATAAATAAATATATGAATAATTAATTAATTAATAATTAAAATAATGAATTAATTAAGTTAATTAGTCTTGCTTAATTAATCTAATTAAGTAGATAGTTTAATTAAACCCTAATTAGACTAATCAGTCAATGACGAACAGGACCCACACGTCAGGTTAACTAGTCAACCCTGTTGATTGCTGACATCAGCAGGACATCATGCTAATGTCATAAATCCATTTTCGAATTAATTTAAATAATTAATTAAATCCCAGAAATTAATAAAATCTTTAGAAAATCATATATTTTAATCCGTAACTCGGATTAAATTATTTTCAACATGAAAGTTGCTCAGAACAACGAGACGATTCCGGATACGCAGCCCGTTTGTCAGCCACACATCCCTAGCATAGCAAACACGCAACTTTTCCCCTCCGGTTCATCTGATGAGGACATCAATACAATTGTTACACCCACAGCCCCTGCTGCTATACATACTGGACCAATTACTAGAGCTCGTGCACGCCAACTAAATTACCAGGTACTTTCGTTTCTTGCTAATGATTCTAATGTTCATGAGAATATGATGCTGCCTAAATTGGATACATTTGTTTTGCTTACAAATGAAGGGCCTAGCTTGGAGAAGGATGAACATTGGAGCAAGAACAAGCATGGAGATGATGGCATGCGCAAGGGGAACAAGAACGGAGTTACAAGTAATGATTTCAGGACTTTGAAGCCACCATAATGGGTGCATGAAGCCTTGGACGAAATATACAAGATGCCACTTCCTAAATTTCGTCCCGAGGCTATTTTAGGTGCTGCGTCACCTTATTATTGGGCCAGGCCCATGTAATTTCGAAATACATAAGTATAGGCTATTTTTAGAGTCTGTATGTGTGGGGAAACAAGAGATAGGGTTGATTTCGGACCCCTCCACCAAGGGCCACGAAATCCCCCCCCCCCTCTTCCTCCATATATACAGCCCTTAGGGCATGGTTTAGACTTTGGGTTTTGTTTAGATTAAAAGTTCGCCATAGCTGCAACTTCGCGTACTTCGTTTGTGTTCAGCGACTAGACAAAGGCGTCACAGAACCCCACCTTGATCAATAAAGCTTTCATCTTATATTCGCAATATCCAGATTGCAATCTTAGTTTCTTGCTTGTTCTTCGTTTGCTCGCCGGAAACAGACCCTCGTGGTCAGGTTGATCGTGCTCCGGCGTGGTCAATAACCTCTCGGAGTTGGTTTAGCGATTGCTAAGGCGCGATGTCCTCGCACGTTCGTAGTCGGATCGTCAAAGTCGACTTCCACCAAAGCGAAATCCACCATCTCATCGAAAGACGGGACACCTTTGCCTCTATCAAGTGGTATCAGATTTCCAGGTTGCTCGGTGAGATTTTACAGTTTTTTTTTGTAGTTTAGATCGAGTCTGTTATTCATACCTATAGTCCACGAAAAAGCCACAAAAAAATTAGGGTTAGTTCATCATATCCGAACCAATCTGAGCCTTTGCATAATCTTTTTAGGGTTTTGCTTTGTTGAATTTGCGGTTGCACCGTCGTGTCTAGTTGCTGGTCTTAGTGTCTAGTCTTTTAGAGTTTCGAGTTCTGGTCATAAGTTGTCACGCCGCCGCCGCACCATCATCATCGCCCCTGCCATCTACCACCACCGCACCGAATCCGTATCCATATACCACCACCAATCCGTGTCCATATACCACCACCGATCCATATCCATATACTACCACCGCTACCACCACCGCTGCCATATACCACCACCATATATCCACCACCAATCCGAGTTCTTTGCTTAATAGGTTTGTTTTCGGGATCCATCTAGATTCCGATTCGTGTTTCCTTGCCGGAGTAGGTTTTGGGAAAAAAAAAATCAAAAACGCATTTTTCGAAAAAAATTCTGGCTATCCTATTTTTAGGTGTTTCTGAGTGTTTTGAGACAGGTGCCATTATAGGAAGTTTTTTTGACCCGTTTCCAGTTTTTGGGTCCGGGCAGTCAAAAAAAAAATTGGTCGAAAAAATTTCGTGCCCATCCTGTCAGTTTGAGCTAAGAAGAGTTTTGAGACACTCGCCATTATAGTGATTTTTCGCAAAAAAAAAA
>NC_041392.1:362475527-362530579 GCF_002162155.2 Triticum dicoccoides
CGTCGTTGTAAGGGAGGAGGTCATTATGCGAGAGAATGCAAATCTCCGCGTGTGATGATTGCTACCGCGGATGGTGGATATGAGTCCGCTAGTGACTATGATGAGGAGACTTTGGCTCTTATTACACGTGAAGAACATGGTGGAGATGATTCTGATCATGAGACGCAATACATGGCTCCTGAAGACGCTGACAGGTATGAATGTTTAGTTGCTCAACGTGTTTTGAGTGTGCAGGTCACACAAGCTGAGCAAAATCAGAGGCACAATTTGTTTCATACCAAGGGAGTTGTGAAGGAACGTTCTGTGCGCGTCATCATAGACGGAGGGAGCTGCAACAACTTGGCTAGCATGGAGATGGTGGAGAAGCTTTCTCTCACCACAAGACCACATCCACATCCTTACTACATCCAATGGTTCAACAACAGCGGCAAGGTTAAGGTAACACGTACTGTTCATGTGCATTTTAGTATCTCTACATATGCTGATTATGTTGATTGTGATGTGGTACCTATGCAAGCATGTTCCTTATTACTTGGTAGACCATGGCAATTTGATAAAAATTCTGTACACCATGGAAGAAACAATCACTATACTCTTGTTCATAAGGATAAAAATATTACTTTGCTTCCTATGACTCCTGATTCCATTTTGAAAGATGATATTAATAGACCTAATAAAGCAAAACAGGAGACGAATAAGAGTGAAAATCAGATTGTGGCAAAAGAATTTGAGCAACAAATGAAGCCTAATAATAAACCATCTAGTGTTGCTTCTGAAATTAAATTGAAAAGTGCATGTTTATTTGCCACCAAATCTGATATTGATGAGCTAGATTTCAGCAAATCTGTTTGCTATGCTTTTGTGTGCAAAGAGGCATTATTTTCATTTGAGGACGTACCTTCCTCTTTGCCTCCTGCTGTCACTAACATTTTGCAGGAGTTCGCTGACGTCTTTCCACAAGACGTGCCACCGGGATTACCGCCTATTCGAGGGATTGAGCATCAGATTGACTTAATTCCCGGTGCTTCACTGCCAAACCGTGCACCATACCGTACCAATCCAGAGGAGACGAAGGAGATTATGCGTCAAGTACAAGAGCTTCTCGACAAAGGTTATATACGCGAATCCCTTAGTCCTTGTGCTGTTCCTATTATTCTAGTGCCGAAAAAGGATGGTACATCACGTATGTGTGTTGATTGTAGAGGCATTAATAATATTACTATTCGTTATCGTCATCCTATTCCTAGGCTAGATGATATGCTTGATGAATTGAGTGGCTCTACAATATTCTCCAAAGTTGATTTGCGTAGAAATTGGGAGATGAATGGAAAACAGCGTTTAAAACTAAGTTTGGCTTATATGAGTGGTTAGTCATGCCTTTTGGGTTAACTAATGCGCCTAGTACTTTCATGAGACTAATGAACGAAGTTTTACGTGCTTTCATTCGACGATTTGTGGTAGTCTATTTTGATGATATACTGATTTATAGCAGATCTTTGGAAGAACATTTGGAACATTTACGTGTTGTTTTTATTGCTCTACGTGATGCACTTTTGTTTGGTAACCTTGGGAAGTGCACCTTTTGCACCGACCGAGTATCTTTTCTTGGCTATGTTGTTACTCCACAGGGAATTGAAGTTGACAAAGCCAAGATTGAAGCTATTGAGAGTTGGCCGCAGCCCAAAACGGTCACACAAGTGAGGAGTTTTCTTGGCCTCGCTGGATTCTATAGGCGTTTTGTGAGAGATTTCAGCACCATTGCTGCACCTCTCAACGAGCTTACAAAGAAGGATGTGCCTTTTGTTTGGGGTACCGCACAGGAAGAAGCCTTCACGGTATTGAAAGATAAGTTGACACATGCTCCTTTACTCCAACTTCCTGATTTTAATAAGACTTTTGAGCTTGAATGTGATGCTAGTGGAATTGGATTAGGAGGTGTGTTATTACAAGATGGCAAACCTGTTGCATACTTTTCTGAAAAATTGAGTGGGCCTAGTCTGAATTATTCTACTTATGATAAAGAATTATATGCTCTTGTTCGGACTTTAGAAACATATTAAAAGTCAAGCTAAACTGAATCGTAGACATGCTAAATGGGTTGAATTCATTGAGACTTTCCCTTATGTCATTAAACACAAGAAGGGAAAAGAAAATGTTATTGCTGATGCATTGTCTCGTCGCTATACTATGCTTTCACAACTTGACTTCAAAATATTTGGTTTGGAGACCATCAAAGATCAATATGTGCATGATGCTGATTTTAAAGATGTAATGCAGAATTGTAAAGAAGGAAGAATGTGGAACAAGTTTGTCGTTAACGATGGATTTGTGTTTCGTGCTAACAAGCTATGCATTCCAGCTAGCTCCGTTCGTCTTTTGTTGTTGCAGGAAGCGCATGGAGGAGGATTAATGGGACATTTTGGCGTGAAGAAGACGGAGGACGTACTTGCTACACATTTCTTTTGGCCAAAGATGAGACGGGATGTTGAGCATTTTATTGCTCGATGCACTACATGTCAAAAAGCTAAGTCACGACTCAATCCTCATGGTTTATATATGCCTTTGCCTGTACCTAGTGTTCCTTGGGAGGATATATCTATGGACTTTGTTTTAGGTTTACCTCGAACAAAGAAGGGGAGGGATAGCATATTTGTTGTCGTGGATAGATTCTCGAAAATGGCACATTTTATACCATGTCATAAAAGCGATGATGCTGTTAATGTTGCTGATTTGTTCTTTCGTGAAATTATTCGCTTGCATGGTGTGCCAAATACTATTGTTTCAGATCGTGATACTAAATTTCTTAGCCACTTTTGGAGATGTTTATGGGCTAAGTTGGGGACTAAACTGCTTTTTAGTACTACTTGTCACCCCCAAACTGATGGACAAACTGAAGTAGTCGATAGAACGTTGTCTACTATGCTTAGGGCTGTTTTGAAGAATAATAAGAAAATGTGGGAGGAATGCTTGCCTCATATTGAATTTGCTTATAATCGTTCATTGCATTCTACTACTAAGATGTGCCCTTTTGAAGTTGTGTATGGTTTCCTACCTCGTGCACCTATTGATTTGTTGCCTCTTCCATCTTCGGAGAAGGTTAATTTTGATGCTAAACAACGTGCTGAATTTATTTTAAAAATGCATGAGTTAACTAAGGAAAACATTGAGCGTATGAATGCTAAATATAAACTTGCTGGAGATAAGGGTAGAAAACATGTTGTGTTTGCACCTGGAGATCTTGTTTGGTTACATTTGCGTAAGGATGGATTTCCTGATTTGCGCAAATCAAAGCTAATGCCACGTGTTGATGGTCCCTTTAAGGTGTTAGAGAAAATAAATGATAATGCATATAAACTTGAGCTGGCTGCAGATTTTGGGGTTAGTCCCACTTTTAACATTGCAGATTTGAAGCCTTATTTGGGTGAGGAAGATGAACTTCCGTCGAGGACGACTTCATTTCAAGAAGGGGAGGATGATGAGGACATCAATACAATTGTTACACCCACAGCCCCTGCTGCTATACATACTGGACCAATTACTAGAGCTCGTGCACGCCAACTAAATTACCAGGTACTTTCGTTTCTTGGTAATGATTCTAATGTTCATGAGAATATGATGCTGCCTAAATTGGATACATTTGTTTTGCTTACAAATGAAGGGCCTAGCTTGGAGAAGGATGAACATTGGAGCAAGAACAAGCATGGAGATGATGGCATGCGCAAGGGGAACAAGAACGGAGTTACAAGTGATGATTTCAGGACTTTGAAGCCACCATAATGGGTGCAGGAAGCCTTGGACGAAATATACAAGATGCCACTTCATAAATTTCGTCCCGAGGCTATTTTAGGTGCTGCGTCACCTTATTATTGGGCCAGGCCCATGTAATTTCGAAATACATAAGTATAGGCTATTTTTAGAGTCCGTATGTGTGGGGAAACAAGAGATAGGGTTGATTTCGGACCCCTCCACCAAGGGCCACGAAATTCCCCCCTCTTCCTCCATATATACAGCCCTTAGGGCATCGTTTAGACTTTGGGTTTTGTTTAGATTAAAAGTTCGCCATAGCTGCAACTTCGCGTACTTCGTTTGTGTTCAACGACCAGACAAAGGCGTCACAGAACCCCACCTTGATCAATAAAGCTTTCATCTTATATTCGCAATATCCAGATTGCAATCTTAGTTTCTTGCTTGTTCTTCGTTTGCTCGCAGGAAACAGACCCTCGTGGTCAGGTTGATCGTGCTCCGGCATGGTCAATAACCTCTCGGAGTTGGTTTAGCGATTGCTAAGGCGCGACGTCCTCGCACGTTCGTAGTCGGATCGTCAAAGTCGACTTCCACCAAAGCGAAATCCACCATCTCATCGAAAGACGGGACACCTTTGCCTCTATCAGGTTTACCTCGAACAAAGAATATTTGTTGTCGTGGATAGATTCTCGAAAATGGCACACTTTATACCATGTCATAAAAGCGATGATGCTGTTAATGTTGCTGATTTGTTCTTTCGTGAAATTATTCGCTTGCATGGTGTGCCAAATACTATTGTTTCAGATCGTGATACTAAATTTCTTAGCCACTTTTGGAGATGTTTATGGGCTAAGTTGGGGACTAAACTGCTTTCTAGTACTACTTGTCACCCCCAAACTGATGGACAAACTGAAGTAGTCAATAGAACGTTGTCTACTATGCTTAGGGCTGTTTTGAAGAATAATAAGAAAATGTGGGAGGAATGCTTGCCTCATATTGAATTTGCTTATAATCGTTCATTGCATTCTACTACTAAGATGTGCCCTTTTGAAGTTGTGTATGGTTTCCTACCTCGTGCACCTATTGATTTGTTGCCTCTTCCATCTTCGGAGAAGGTTAATTTTGATGCTAAACAACGTGCTGAACTGATTTTAAAAATGCATGAGTTAACTAAGGAAAACATTGAGCGTATGAATGCTAAATATAAACTTGCTGGAGATAAGGGTAGAAAACATGTTGTGTTTGCACCTGGAGATCTTGTTTGGTTACATTTGCGTAAGGATAGATTTCCTGATTTGCGCAAATCAAAGTTAATGCCACGTGCTGATGGTCCCTTTAAGGTGTTAGAGAAAATAAATGATAATGCATATAAACTTGAGCTGCCTGCAGATTTTGGGGTTAGTCCCACTTTTAACATTGCAGATTTGAAGCCTTATTTGGGTGAGGAAGATGAACTTCCGTCGAGGACGACTTCATTTCAAGAAGGGGAGGATGATGAGGACATCAATAAAATTGTTACACCCACAGCCCCTGCTGCTATACATACTGGACCAATTACTAGAGCTCGTGCACGCCAACTAAATTACCAGGTACTTCCGTTTCTTGGTAATGATTCTAATGTTCATGAGAATATGATGCTGCCTAAATTGGATACATTTGTTTTGCTTACAAATGAAGGGCCTAGCTTGGAGAAGGATGAACATTGGAGCAAGAACAAGCATGGAGATGATGGCATGCGCAAGGGGAACAAGAACAGAGTTACAAGTGATGATTTCAGGACTTTGAAGCCACCATAATGGGTGCATGAAGCCTTGGACGAAATATACAAGATGCCACTTCCTAAATTTCGTCCCGAGGCTATTTTAGGTGCTGCGTCACCTTATTATTGGGCCAGGCCCATGTAATTTCGAAATACATAAGTATAGGCTATTTTTAGAGTCCGTATGTGTGGGGAAACAAGAGATAGGGTTGATTTCGGACCCCTCCACCAAGGGCCACGAAATTCCCCCCTCTTCCTCCATATATACAGCCCTTAAGGCATCGTTTAGACTTTGGGTTTTGTTTAGATTAAAAGTTCGCCATAGCTGCAACTTCGCGTACTTCGTTTGTGTTCAACGACCAGACAAAGGCGTCACAGAACCCCACCTTGATCAATAAAGCTTTCATCTTATATTCGCAATATCCAGATTGCAATCTTAGTTTCTTGCTTGTTCTTCGTTTGCTCACAGGAAACAGACCCTCGTGGTCAGGTTGATCGTGCTCCGGCGTGGTCAATAACCTCTCGGAGTTGGTTTAGCGATTGCTAAGGCGCGACGTCCTCGCACGTTCGTAGTCGGATCGTCAAAGTCGACTTCCACCGAAGCGAAATCCACCATCTCATCGAAAGACGGGACACCTTTGCCTCTATCATCATCTGTCCGAAAACGCGAAACACCGGGAATACTTTCCCGGATGCTTCCCCCTTTCGCCGGTCTCACATAATACCGCGTTAGGACATACCTAGCACCGCGTATTGCCGCGTCTTGCTTTGTGTTGCATTTGATTGCTCTGTTATTTATTGTGTTCCCCCTCCGTTACTCCTTTCCGGTAGACTCCGAGACCGCTGCCGATGTCCGTGTGTTCAACTACATCGAAGATGACCCCTCCTTGCCAGAGCAACCAGGCAAGCCCCCCCCCCTTGATCACTAGATATCGCCTATTCTACTCTATACTGCTTGCATTAGAGTAGTGTAGCATGTTACTGCTTTCTGATTATACCTGTCCTGATGCATAGCCTGTCCTTGTTACTACTGTTGTTACCGTTACCTGCAATCCTATATGCTTAGTATAGGATGCTAGTATTTTCATCTGTGGCCCTGCATTCTTGTCCGTCTGCCGTGCTATACTATCGGGCCGTGATCACTCGGGAGGTGATCACGGGTATATACTATATACTTTATACATGATACATGTGGAGACTAAAGTCGGGTCGGCTGGTGGAGCACCCACGAGTGGATCTTTGAGGTGGAGCGGCAGGGCAGGTTGAGACCGCCTAGGAGAGAGGTGGGCCTGGCCCTATTCGGTGTTCGCGGATACTTAACACGCTTAACGAGAACTTGGTATTTGATCTGAGTTGGCTACGAGCCTATACGCACTAACCATCTACGTGGGAGTAGTTATGGGTATCCCGGCGTCGTGGTATCAGCCGAAGCACTTCGTGATGCCGGCGACTGAGCGGCGCGCGCCGGATTGGACTGGAACGCCACTAGGCTAGGTCTGCTTCCGGCCGCGTACGCAACGTGCAAGTGTGCTCAGGGCGATGGGCCCAGACCCCTGCGCGCTTAGGTTTAGACCGGCGTGCTGGCCTCTCTGTTGAGCCTAGGTGGGGCTGCGACGTGTTGATCTTCCGCGGCCGGGCATGACCTAGGAAAGTGTGTCCGGCCAAATGGGATCAAGCGTGTTGGGTAAGTTGGTGCACCCCTGCAGGGAAGTTTAATCTATTCGAATAGCCGTGATCTTCGGTAACAGGACGACTTGGAGTTGTACCTTGACCTTATGACAACTAGAACCGGATACCTAATAAAACACACCCTTCCAAGTTCCACAGACATCCCGGTGATCGCTTTTCCACAGGGCGACGAGGGGAGGATCGCCGGGTAGGATTATGCTACTGCGATGCTACTGGAGATGCTACTTGGAGATGCTACTTGGAGATGCTACTTGGAGGACTTCAATCTACTCTCTTCTACATGCTGCAAGACGGAGGCTGCCAGAAGCGTAGTCTTCGACAGGATTAGCTATCCCCCTTTTATTCTGGCATTCTGCAGTTCAGTCCACCGATATGGCCTTTTACACATATACCCATGCATATGTAGTGTAGCTCCTTGCTTGCGAGTACTTTGGATGAGTACTCACGGTTGCTTTTCTCCCTCTTTTCCCCTTTCCCTTCTACCTGGTTGTCGCAACCAGATGCTGGAGCCCTGGAGCCAGACGCCACCGTCGACAATGATTCCTACTACACTGGAGGTGCCTACTACTACGTGCAGGCCGCTGACGACGACCAGGAGTAGTTAGGAGGATCCCAGGCAGGAGGCCTGCGCCTCTTTCGATCTGTATCCCAGTTTGTGCTAGCCTTCTTAAGGCAAACTTGTTTAACTTATGTCTGTACTCAGATATTGTTGCTTCCGCTGACTCGTCTATGATCGAGCACTTGTATTCGAGCCCTCGAGGCCCCTGGCTTGTATTATGATGCTTGTATGACTTATTTATGTTTTAGAGTTGTGTTGTGATATCGTCCCGTGAGTCCCTGATCTTGATCGTACACATTTGCGTGCATGATTAGTGTACGATTGAATCGGGGGCGTCACAGCTTGATACGTCACCAGCATATCTATAATTTTTGATTGCTCCATGCTATTATATTATATATTTTGGATGTCAATGGGCTTTATTTTACACTTTTATATCATTTTTGGGACTAACCTACTAAACGGAGTCCCAGCCCAAATTGTTGTTTTTTTTTGCCTATTTTAGGGTTTCGAAGAAAAGGAATATCAAACGGAGTCCAAACGGAATGAAACCTTCGGGAACGTGATTTTCTCAACAAACGTGCTCTAGGAGAGTGGGCGTCAAGAAACAACAGAGGAAGCCACGAGGCAGGGGGCGCGCCTACCCCCTTGGGCGCGCCCTCCACCCTCGTGGGCCCTTCGTTGCTCCACCGACGTACTTCTTCCTCTTATATATATCCACGTACCCCCCAAACATCCAGGAGCACCACGAAAACCTAATTCCACCATCGCAACCTTCTGTACCCGAGAGATCCCATCTCAGGGCCTTTTCCGGAGCTCCGCCGGAGGGGGCATTGATCACGGAGGGTCTCTACATCAACTCCATGGCCTCTCCGGTGATGTGTGAGTAGTTTACTTCAGACCTTCGGGTCCATAGTTATTAGCTAGATGGCTTCTTCTCTCTCTTTGGATCTCAATACAAAGTTCTCCTCGATCTTCTTGGAGATCTATTCGGTGTAATCTTCTTTTGCGGTGTGTTTGTCGAGATCCAATGAATTGTGGGTTTATGATCCAGATTATCTATAAACAATATTTGATTCTCCTCTGAATTCTTTTATGTATGATTAGTTGATCTTTGCAAGTCTCTTCGAATTATTAGTTTGGTTTGGCCTACTAGATTGATCTTTCTTGCAATGGGAGAAGTGCTTAGCTTTGGGTTCAATCTTGCGATGCTCGATCCCAGTGATAGAAAGGGAACCGACATGTATTGTATTGTTGCCATCGAGGATAAAAAGATGGGGTCCCAGTGAGGAAAGGATGATGGAGACTATTCCCCCATAAGTCGGGATGAGACTCCGGACGAAAATAAAAAAAAGAGAGAAAGGCCATAAAAAAAGAAGAACGCCCAAAAATGAGAGAAAAAGAGAGAAGGGACAATGCTACTATCATTTTTCCACACTTGTGCTTCAAAGTACCACCATGATCTTCATGACAGAGAGTCTGCTATGATATCACTTTCATATACTAGTGGGAATTTTTCATTATAGAACTTGGCTTGTATATTCCAATGATGAGCTTCCTCAAAATGCCCTAGGTCTTCATGAGCAAGCAAGTTGGATGCACACACACTTAGTTTTTTTGTTGAGCTTTCATATACTTATAGCTCTAGTGCATATGTTGCATGGCAATCCCTACTCACTCACATTGATATCTGTTGATGGGCATCTCCATAGACCGTTGATACACCTAGTTGATGTGAGACTATCTTCTCCTTTTTTTTCTTCACAACCACCATTCTATTCCACATATAGTGCTATATCCATGGCTCACGCTCATGTATTGCGTGAAGATTGAAAAAGTTTGAGAACATCAAAAGTATGAAACAATTGCTTGGCTTGTCATCGGGGTTGCGCATGATTTAAATATGTTGTGTAGTGAAGATAGAGCATAGCTAGACTATATGATTTTGTAGGCATAACTTTCTTTGGCCATTTTATTTTGAGAAGACATAATTGCTTAGTTAGTATGCTTGAAGTATTATTATTTTTATGTCAATATTAAACTTTTATCTTGAATCTTTCGAATCTGAACATTCATGCCACAATAAAGAAAAATTACATTGAGAAATATGTTAGAAAGCGTACCACATCAAAAATTCTTCTTTTATCATTTACCTACTCGAGGACGAGCAGGAATTAAGCTTGGGGATGCTTGATACGTCACCAACATATCTATAATTTTTGATTGCTCCATGCTATTATATTATATATTTTGGATGTCAATGGGCTTTATTTTACACTTTTATATCATTTTTGGGACTAACCTACTAACCAGAGGCCCAGCCCAAATTGTTGTTTTTTTTTGCCTATTTTAGGGTTTTGAAGAATAGAAATATCAAACGGAGTCCAAACGGAATGAAACCTTCGGGAACGTGATTTTCTCAACAAACGTGATCTAGGAGAGTGGGCGTCAAGAAACAACGGAGTAAGCCACGAGAGAGGGGGCGCGCCTACCCCATTGGGCGTGCCCTCCACCCTCGTGGGCCCTTCGTTGCTCCACCGACGTACTTCTTCCTCTTATATATATCCACGTACCCCCCAAACATCCAGGAGCACCACGAAAACCTAATTCCACCGTCGCAACCTTCTGTATCCGAGAGATCCCATCTATGGGCCTTTTCCGGAGCTCCGCCGGAGGGGGCATTGATCACGGAGGGCCTCTACATCAACTCCATGGCCTCTCCGGTGATGTGTGAGTAGTTTACTTCAGACCTTCGGGTCCATAGTTATTAGCTAGATGGCTTCTTCTCTCTCTTTGGATCTCAATACAAAGTTCTCCTCGATCTTCTTGGAGATCTATTTGACGTAATCTTCTTTTGCGGTGTGCTTGTCGAGATCCAATAAATTGTGGGTTTATGATCCAGATTATATATAAACAATATTTTATTCTCCTCTGAATTCTTTTATGTATGATTGATTTATCTTTGCAATTCTCTTCGAATTATCAGTTTGGTTTGGCCTACTAGATTGATCTTTCTTGCAATGGGAGAAGTGCTTAGCTTTGGGTTCAATCTTGCGATGCTCGATCCCAGTGATAGAGAGGGAACCGACACGTATTGTATTGTTGCCATCGAGGATAAAAAGATGGGGTCCCAGTGAGGAAAGGATGATGGAGACTACGATTCCCCCACAAGTCGGGATGAGACTCCAGACGAAAATAAAAAAAGAGAGAAAGGCCATAAAAAAGAAGGCCCAAAAAATGAGAGAAAAAGAGAGAAGGGAAATACTACTATCCTTTTTCCACACTTGTGCTTCAAAGTAGCACCATGATCTTCATGATAGAGAGTCTCCTATGATATCACTTTCATATACTAGTGGGAATTTTTCATTATAGAACTTGGCTTGTATATTCCAATGATGAGCTTCCTCAAAATGCCCTAGGTCTTCATGAGCAAGCAAGTTGGATGCACGCCCACTTAGTTTTTTTGTTGAGCTTTCATATACTTATAGCTCTAGTGCATCCCTTGCATGGCAATCCCTACTCACTCACATTGATATCTATTGATGGGCATCTCCATAGCCCGTTGATACGCCTAGTTGATGTGAGACTATCTTCTTTTTTTTCTCCACAACCACCATTCTATTCCTCATATAGTGCTATATCCATGGCTCACACTCATGTATTGCGTGAAGATTGAAAAAGTTTGAGAACATCAAAAGTATGAAACAATTGCTTGGCTTGTCAGAGGTTGCGCATGATTTAAATATTTTGTGTCGTGAAGATAGAACATAGCCAGACTATATGATTTTGTAGGGATAACTTTCTTTGGCCATTTTATTTTGAGAAGACATAATTGCTTAGTTAGTATGCTTGAAGTATTATTATTTTTATGTCAATAGTAAACTTTTATTTTGAGTCTTTCGGATCTGAACATTCATGCTACAATAAAGAAAAATTACATTGAGAAATATGTTAGAAAGCATTCCACATCAAAAATTCTTCTTTTATCATCTACCTACTCGAGGACGAGGAGGAATTAAGCTTGGGGATGCTTGATACGTCTCCAACATATCTATAATTTTTGATTGCTACATGCTATTATATTATATATTTTGGATGTCAATGGGTTTTATTTTACACTTTTATATCATTTTTGGGACTAACCTACTAACCGGAGGCCCAGCCCAAATTGTTGTTTTTTTGCCTATTTTAGGGTTTCGAAGAAAAGGAATATCAAACGGAGTCCAAACGGAATGAAACCTTCTGGGACGTGATTTTCTCAACAAACGTGATCCAGGAGAGTGGGTGTCAAGAAACAACGGAGGAACCCACGAGGCTGGGGCACGCCTACCCCCCTGGGCACGCCCTCCACCCTCGTGGGCCCTTCGTTGCTCTACCAACGTACTTCTTTCTCCTATATATATCCACGTACCCCCCCCCCCAAACATCCAGGAGCACCACGAAAACCTAATTCCACCATCACAACCTTATGTACCCGAGAGATCCCATCTCGGGGCCTTTTCCGGAGCTCCGCCGGAGGAGGCATTGATCACGGAGGGCCTCTACATCAACTCCATGGCCTCTCCGGTGATGTGTGAGTAGTTTACTTCAGACCTTCGGGTCCATAGTTATTAGCTAGATGGCTTCTTCTCTCTCTTTGGATCTCAATACAAAGTTCTCCTCGATCTTCTTGGAGATCTATTCGACGTAATCTTCTTTTGCGGTGTGTTTGTCGAGATCCAATAAATTGTGGGTTTATGATCCAGATTATGTATAAACAATATTTTATTCTCCTCTGAATTCTTTTATGTATGATTGATTTATCTTTGCAAGTCTCTTCGAATTATCAGTTTGGTTTGGCCTACTAGATTGATCTTTCTTGCAATGGGAGAAGTGCTTAGCTTTGGGTTCAATCTTGCGATGCTCGATCCCAGTGATAGAGAGGGAACCGACACGTACTGTATTGTTGCCATCGAGGATAAAAAGATGGGGTCCCAGTGAGGAAAGGATGATGGAGACTACGATTCCCCCACAAGTCGGGATGAGACTCCGGACGAAAATAAAAAAAGAGAGAAAGGCCATAAAAAAGAAGGCCCAAAAAATGAGAGAAAAAGAGAGAAGGGAAATGATACTATCCTTTTTCCACACTTGTGCTTCAAAGTAGCACCATGATCATCATGATAGAGAGTCTCCTATGATATCACTTTCATATACTAGTGGGAATTTTTCATTATAGAACTTGGCTTGTATATTCCAATGATGAGCTTCCTCAAAATTCCCTAGGTCTTCATGAGCAAGCAAGTTGGATGCACACCCACTTAGTTTTTTGTTGACATTTCATATACTTATAGCTCTAGCGCATCCGTTGCATGGCAATCCCTACTCACTCACATTGATATCTATTGATGGGCATCTCCATAGCCCGTTGATATGCCTAGTTTATGTGAGACTATCTTCTGCTTTTTTTTTCTCCACAACCACCATTCTATTCCACATATAGTGCTATATCCATGGCTCACGCTCATGTATTGCGTGAAGATTGAAAAGTTTGAGAACATCAAAAGTATGAAACAATTGCTTGGCTTGTCATCGGGGTTGCGCATGATTTAAATATTTTGTGTGGTGAAGATAGAGCATAGCCAGACTATATGATTTTGTAGGGATAACTTTCTTTGGCCATTTTATTTTGAGAAGACATAATTGCTTAGTTAGTATGCTTGAAGTATTATTATTTTTATGTCAATATTAAACTTTTATCTTGAATCTTTCGGATCTGAACATTCATGCCACAATAAAGAAAAATTACATTAAGAAATATGCTAGAAAGCATTCCACATCAAAAATTCTTCTTTTATCATTTACCTACTCGAGGACGAGCAGTAATTAAGCTTGGGGATGCTTGATACGTCTCCAACATATCTATAATTTTTTTATTGCTCCATGCTATTATATTATATATTTTGGATGTCAATGGGCTTTATTTTACACTTTTATATCATTTTTGGGATTAACCTAGTAACCGGAGGCCCAGCCTTGTTTTTTGCCTATTTTAGGGTTTCGAATTAAAGGAATATCAAACGGAGTCCAAACGGAATGAAACCTTCGGGAACGTGATTTTCTCAACAAACGTGATCCAGGAGAGTGGGCGTCAAGAAACAACAGAGGAAGCCACGAGGCAGGGGGCACGCCTACCCCCCTTGGGCACGCCCTCCACCCTCGTGGGCCCTTCGTTGCTCCACCGACGTACTTCTTCCTCCTATATATATCCACGTACCCCGAAACATCCAGGAGCACCACGAAAACCTAATTCCACCGTCGCAACCTTCTGTACCCGACAGATCCCATCTCGGGGCCTTTTCCGGAGCTCCGCCGGAGGGGGCATTGGTCATGGAGGGCCTCTACATCAACTCCATGGCCTCTCCGGTGATGTGTGAGTAGTTTACTTCAGACCTTCGGGTCCATAGTTATTAGCTATATGGCTTCTTCTCTCTCTTGGGATCTCAATACAAAGTTCTCCTCGATCTTCTTGGAGATCTATTCGATGTAATCTTCTTTTGCGGTGTGTTTGTCGAGATCCAATGAATTGTGGGTTTATGATCCAGATTATCTATAAACAATATTTGATTCTCCTCTGAATTCTTTTACATATGAGTGGTTTATCTTTGCAAGTCTCTTCGAATTATCAGTTTGGTTTGGCCTACTAGATTGATCTTTCTTGCAATGGGAGAAGTGCTTAGCTTTGGGTTCAATCTTGAAATGCTCGATCCTAGTGACAGAAAGGGAACCGACACGTATTGTATTGTTGCCATCGAGGATAAAAAGATGGGGTTTATATCATTTTGCATGAGTTTATCCCTCTACATCATGTCATCTTCCTTAAAGCATTACTCTGTTCTTATGAACTTAATACTCTAGATGCGTGTTGGGTAGCGGCCGATGTGTGGAGTAATAGTAGTAGATGCAGAATCGTTTCGGTCTACTTGTCTCGGACGTGATGCCTATATACATGATCATACCTAGATATTCTCATAACTATGCTCAATTCTATCAATTGCTCGAGAGTAATTCGTTTACCCACCGTAATACTTATGCTCTTGAGAGAAGCCACTAGTGAAACCTATGGTCCCCGGGTCTATCTTCCATCATATTAATCTTCCAACACTTAGTTATTTCCTTTTCCATTTATTTTACTTTGCATCTTTATTTCTCTTTATCATAAAAATATCAAAAATATTATCTTATCATATCTATCAGATCTCACTCTCGTAAGTGGCCGTGAAGGGCTTGACAACCCCTTTATCGCGTTGGTTGCGAGGTTCTTATTTGTTTGTGTAGGTGCGTGGGACTTGAGCGTGATCTCCTACTGGATTGATACCTTGGTTCTCAAAAACTGAGGGAAATACTTACGCTACTTTGTTGCATCACCCTTTCCTCTTCAAGGGAAAACCAACGCAGTGCTCAAGAGGTAGTAGTATGCAACATGTTTGCCATCTTGTAATAACACACCTCCTAATCCAATTCCACTAGCATCACATTCAAGATCAAAAGTCTTATTAAAATCAGGAAGTTGGAGTATAGGAGAATGTGTCAACTTATCTTTTAATACCGTGAAGGCTTCTTCTTGTGCGGTACCCCAAACAAAAGGCACATCCTTCTTTTTAAGCTCATTGAGAGGTGCAGCAATGGTGTTGAAATCTCTCACAAAATGCCTATAGAATCCAGCGAGACCAAGAAAACTCCTCACTTGTGTGACCATTTTGGGCTGCGGCCAACTCTCAATAGCTGCAATCTTGGCTTTATCAACTTCAATTCCCTGTGGAGTAACAACATAGCCAAGAAAAGATACTCGGTCGGTGCAAAAGGTGCACTTCCCAAGGTTACCAAACAAACGTGCATCCCGCAGAGCAATAAAAACAACACATAAATGTTTCAAATGTTCTTCCAAAGATTTGCTATGAATCAATATATCATCAAAATAGACTACCACAAATCGTCCAATGAAAGCATGTAAAACTTCATTCATTAGTCTCATGAAAGTACTAGGTGCATTAGTTAACCCAAAAGGCATGACTAACCACTCATATAATCCAAACTTAGTTTTAAATGTTGTTTTCCATTCATCTCCCAATTTCATACGAATTTGATGGTATCCACTACGCAAATCAACTTTGCAGAATATTGTAGAGCCACTCAATTGATCAAGCATATCATCTAGCCTAGGAATAGGATGACGATAATGAATAGTAATATTATTAATGCCTCTACAATCAACACACATACGTGGCGTACCATCCATTTCAGGCACTAGTATAATAGGAATAGCACAAGGACTAAGAGATTCACGTATATAACCTTTGTCGAGCAGCTCCTGTACTTGACGCATAATCTCCTTCCTCTCCTCGGGATTGGTACGGTATGGTGCACGGTTGGGTAGCAATGCACCGGGAGTTAAGTCAATTTGATGCTCAATCCCTCGAATAGGTGGTAATCCTGGTGGCACGTCTTGTGGAAAGATGTCAGCGAACTCCTGCAAAATGTGAGTGACAGCAGGGGGTGATAGAGGCGAAGGTGTCCCGATGTTTCGATGAGATAGATATCATTTTTTGTGGGAGTCGACTTTGACGATCCGACTACGAACGTGCGAAGACATCGCGCCTTAGCAATCGCTAAACCAACTTCCGAGGGTTATTGACCACGCCGAAGCACGATCAACCTGACCACGAGGGTCTATTTCCTGCGAGCAAACGAAGAACAAGCAAGAAACTGAGATTGCAATCTGGATATTGCGAATAAAAGAGGAAAGCTTTATTAATGAAGGTGGGGTTCTGTGACGTCTTGGTCTGGTCGTTGGACACAAACGAAGTACGCGAAGTTGCAGCTATGGTGAACTTTTAGTCTAAACAAAACCCAAAGTCTAAACGATGCCCTAAGGGTTTGTATATATGGAGGAGAGAGGGGGAATTTCGTGGCCCTTGGAGGAGGGGTCCGAAACCAACCCTAACTCTTGTTTCCCCATACATACGGACTCTAAAAACAGCCTATACTTAAGTATTTCGAAAATACATGGGCCTGGCCCAATAATAAGGTGACGCAGCACCTAGAATAGCCTCTAAACGAAATTTATGAAGTGACATCTTGTATATTTCGTTCAAGGCTTCATGCACTCCCTATGGTGGCTTCAATGTCCTGAAATCATCACTTGTAACTCCGTTCTTTATCCCCTTGCGCATGCCATCATCTCCATGCTTGAACTTGCTCCAAGGTTCATCTTTCTTGTCCAAGCTAGGCCCTTCATTTGTAAGCAAAACAAATGTATCCAATTTAGGCAGCATCATATTCTCATGAGCATTAGAATCGTTACCAAGAAACGAAAGTACCTGATAATTCAATTGGCGTGCGCGAGCTCTAGTAATTGGTCATGTATGTATAGCAGCAGGGGCTGTGGGTGTGACAATGGTATTGATGTCCTCATCATCCTCCCCTTCTTGAAATGAAGTCGTCCTCGACGAAAGCTCATCTTCCTCACCCAAATAAGGCTTCAAATCTGCAATGTTAAAAGTGGGACTAACCCCAAAATTTGCAGGTAGCTCAAGTTTATATGCATTATCATTTATTTTCTCTAACACCTTAAAAAGACCATCAGCACATGGCATTAATTTTGATTTGCGCAAATTAGGAAATCTATCCTTGCACAAACGTAACCAAATAAGATCTCTAGGTGCAAATGCAACATGTTTTCTACCCTTATCTCCAGCAAGTTCATATTTAGCATTCATACGCTCAATGTTTTCCTTAGTTAACTCATGCATTTTTAAAATCAATTCAGCATGTTCTTTAGCATCAAAATTAACCTTCTCCGAAGATGGAAGAGGCAACAAATCAATAGGCGCACGAGGTAGGAAACCATACACAATTTCAAAAGGGCACATCTTAGTAGTAGAATGCAATGAACGATTATAAGAAAATTCAATATGAGGCAAGCATTCTTCCCACATTTTCTTATTATTCTTCAAAACAGCCCTAAGCATAGTGGACAATGTTCTATTGACTACTTCAGTTTGTCCATCAGTTTGGGGTGACAAGTAGTATTAAAAAGCAGTTTAGTCCCCAACTTAGCCCATAAACATCCCGAAAAGTGGCTAAGAAATTTAGTATACGATCTGAAACAATAGTATTTGGCACACCATGCAAGCGAATAATTTCACGAAAGAACAAATTAGCAACATTAACAGCATCATCGCTTTTATGACATGGTATAAAGTGTGCCATTTTCGAGAACCTATCCACGACAACAAATATGCTATCCCTCCCCTTCTTTCTTCGAGGTAAACCTAAAACAAAGTCCATAGATATATCCTCCCAAGGAACACTAGGTATAGGCAAAGGCATATATAAACCATGAGGATTGAGTCGTGACTTAGCTTTTTTGACATGTAGTGCAGTGAGCAACAAAACGCTCAACATCCCGTCACATCTTTGGCCAAAAGAAATGTGTAGCAAGTATATCCTCCATCTTCTTGACGCCAAAGTGTCCCATTAATCCTCCTCCATGCGCCTCATGCAACAACAAAAGACGAACGGAGCTAGCTGGAATGCATAGCTTGTTAGCACGAAACACAAATCCATCATTAAGAACGAACTTGTTCCAAGTTGTCCCTTCCTTACAACTCTGCAATACATCTTTAAATTTAGCATCATGCATATATTGATCTTTGATGGTCTCCAAACCAAATATTTTAAAGTCAAGTTGTGAAAGCATAGTATAACGACGAGACAAAGCATCAGCAATAACATTTTCTTTGCCCTTCTTGTGTTTAATGACTTAAGGGAAAGTCTCAATGAATTCAACCCATTTAGCATGGCTATGGTTTAGTTTTGCTTGACTTTTAATGTGTTCCAAAGATTCATGATCAGAATGTATAACAAATTCCTTGGGCCATAAATAATGTTGCCATGTTTCTAAGGTCCGAACAAGAGCACATAATTCTTTATCATAAGTAGAATAGTTCAGACTAATCCCACTCAATTTTTCAGAAAAGTATGCAACAGGTTTGCCATCTTGTAATAACACACCTCCTAATACAATTCCACTAGCATCACATTCAAGCTCAAAAGTCTTATTAAAATCAGGAAGTTGGAGTAAAGGAGCATGTGTCAACCTATCTTTCAATACCGTGAAGGCTTCTTCCTGTGCGGTACCCCAAACAAAAGGCACATCCTTCTTTGTGAGCTCATTGAGAGGTGCAGCAATGGTGTTGAAATCTCTCACAAAACGCCTATAGAAACCAGCAAGGCCAAGGAAACTCCTCACTTGTGTGACCATTTTGGGTTGCGACCAACTCTCAATAGCTTCAATCTTGGCTTTATCAACTTCAATTCCCTGTGGAGTAACAACATAGCCAAGAAAAGACACTCGGTCGGTGCAAAAGGTGCACTTTCCAAGGTTACCAAACAAACATGCATCACGTACAGCAATAAAAACAACACATAAATGTTCCAAATGTTCCTCCAAAGATTTACTATAAATCAGTATATCATCAAAATAGACTACCACAAATCGTCCAATGAAAGCACGTAAAACTTCGTTCATTAACCTCATGAAAGTACTAGGTGCATTAGTTAACCCAAAAGGCATGACTAACCACTCATATAAACCAACTCCGAGAGGTTATTGACCACGCCGGAGCACGATCAACCTGACCACGAAGGTCTGTTTCCTGCACGCAAACGAAGAACAAGCAAGAAACTAAGATTGCAATCTGGATATTGCGAATATAAGAGGAAAGCTTTATTGATCAAGGTGGGGTTCTATGACGCCTTTGTCTGGTCGTTGAACACAAACGAAGTACGCGAAGTTGCAGCTATGGCGAACTTTAATCTAAACAAAACCCAAAGTCTAAACGATGCCCTAAGGACTGTATATATGGAGGAGAGAGGGGGGAATTTCATGGCCCTTGGAGGAGGGGTCCGAAACCAACCCTAACTCTTGTTTCCCCACACATACGGACTCTAAAAACTGCCTATAGTCAAGTATTTCGAAATTACATGGGCCTGGCCCAAAAATAAGGTGACGCGGCACCTAGAATAGCCTCTGGACGAAATTTATAAAGTGGCAACTTGTATATTCCGTCCAAGGCTTCATGCACTCATTATGATGGCTTCAAAGTCCTGGAATCATCACTTGTAACTCTGTTCTTGTTCTCCTTGCGCATGCCATCATCTCCATGCTTGAACTTGCTCCAAGGTTCATCTTTCTTGTCCAAGTTAGGCCCTTCATTTGTAAGCAAAACAAATGTATCCAATTTAGGCTGCATCATATTCTCATGAACATTGGTATCGTTACCAAGAAACGAAAGTACCTGATATTTCAATTGGCGTGCGCGAGCTCTAGTAATTGGTCTAGTATGTATAGTAGCAGGGGTTGTGGGTGTAACAATGGTATTGATGTCCTCATCAACAGGTGTTTCCAATGGTGTTTATTGGGTTGGCATAGATCGAGATTAGGATTTGTCACTCCGAGTATCGGAGAGGTGTCTCTAGGCCCTCTCGGTAATGCACATCACGATAAGCCTTGCAAGCAATGTAAATAATGAGTTAGTTGTGGGATGATGCTTTACGGAACAAGTAAAGATACTTGCGGTAACAAGATTGAACTGGGTATGAAGATACCGACGATCAAATCTCGGGCAAGTAACATACCGATGACAAAGGGAATGACGTATGTTGCCATTACGGTTTGACAGATAAATATCTTCGTAGAATATGTAGGAACCAATATGAGCATCCCGCTTCCGCTATTGGTTATTGACCGGAGATGTGTCTCGGTCATTCTACATAGTTCTCGAACCCATAGGGTCTGCACGCTTAATGTTTGATGACGATTTGTATTATAAGTTATTTGTTTTGGTGATTGAAGATTGTTTGGAGTCCCGGATGAGATCACGGATATGACGAGGAGTCTCGAAATGGTCGAGAGGTAAAGATTGATATATTGGACGATGATATTCGGACACCGAAATGGTTTCGGAGTGGTTCGGGTATTTTTTGGAGTACCGGGAGGTTACTGGAACCCCCCGGGGAAGTAATGGGCCAACATGGGCCATAGGGGAGAGAGAGGGAAGCCCACAAGGGGAGGCGCCCCTCCCCCACGGGCTGTCTGAATTGGACAAGGGGAAGGGGGCGCGGCCCCCCTTTCTTTCCCCCTCTCCTCTCCTTCCCCTTTCCCCTCTGAAAGAAAGGAAGGGGGCCGACTTGGACTAGGAGTCCTAGTCGGTCCCCCCCCTATGGCGCGCCCCTTGGCTGGCCTCCTCCCTCTCCTCCTTTATATACGGGGGTAGGGAGCACCTCAAAGCACAAGAGTTGTTTCTTAGCCGTGTGCGGTGACCCCCTCCATAGTTTACTCCTCCGGTCATATCATCATAGTGCTTAGGCGAAGCCTTGCGCGGATCACATAAACATCACGGTCACCATGCCGTCATGCTGACGAAACTCTCCCTTGACAGTTTGCTGGATCAAGAGTTCAAGGGACGTCATCGAGCTGAACGTGTGCTGAACTCGGAGGTGGCGTACATTCGGTACTTGATCGGTTGGATCGCGAAGACGTTCGACTAAATCAACCATGTTAACCTAATGCTTCCGCTTTCGGTCTACGAGGGTATGTGGACACACTCTCCCCATCTCGTTGTTATGCATCTCCTAGATATATCTTGTGTGATCGTAGGAAATTTTTTTGAAATTGCATGCTACGTTCCCCAACAGTGGCATCCGAGCCAGGTCTATGCGTAGATGATATGCACGAGTAGAACACAAAGAGTTGTGGGCAATCATAGTCATACTACTTACCACCAACGTATTATTTTGATTCAGCGGTATTGTTGGACGAAGCGGCCCGGACCAACCTTACATGACCACGTTCATGAGACCGGTTCCACCGACAGACATGCAACTTTTTTTGCATAAAGGTGGCTGGCGGGTGTTTCTTTCTCCAATTTTAGTTGAATCGAATTTGACTATAGCTGGTCCTTGTTGAAGGTTAAAATAGCACAGTTGACGAAAAATCATTGTGGTTTTGATGCGTAGGTAAGAACGGTTCTTACTAGAAGCCTGTAGCAGCCACGTGAAACTTGCAACAACAAAGTAGAGGATGTCTAACTTGTTTTTGCAAGGCTTGCTGTGATGTAATATGGTCAAGACATGATGTGATATACGTTATTGTATGAGATGATCATGTTTTGTAAAAGTTATTGGCAACTGGTAGGAGCCTTATGGTTGTCGCTTTATTGTATGAAATGTAATTGCTTTACTTTATCACTATGCGTTAGTGATAGTTGTAGAAGCAATAGTTGGCGAGACGACAACGATGCTACGATGGAGATCAGGGTGTCAAGCCAGTGACGATGGAGATCATGACGGTGCTTTGGAGATGGAGATCAAAGGCACAAGATGATGATGGCCATATCATGTCACATATTTTGATTGCATGCGATGTTTATCTTTTATGCATCTTATTTTGCGTAGTACGGCAGTAGCATTATAACATGATCCCTCACTAAATTTCAAGGTATAAGTGTTCTCCCTGAGTATGCACCGTTGTGATAGTTCATCGTGCCGAGACACCACGTGATGATCGGGTGTGATAAGCTCTATGTTCACATACAACGGGTGCAAGACAGTTGTGCACGTGCAGAATACTCGGGTTAAACTTGACGAGCCTAGCATGTACAGACATGGCCTCAGAACATTCAGACAGAAAGGTCGAACGTGAATCATATAGTAGATATGATCAACATAGAGATGTTCACCATTGAAAACTACTCCATCTCACATGATGATCGGACATGGTTTAGCTGATATGGATCACGTGATCATTTAGACGACTCGAGGGATGTCTATGTAAGTGGGAGTTCTCTAGTAATATGATTAATTGAACTTAAATTTATCATGAACTTAGTCCTGATAGTTTTTGCATATCTATGTTGTAGATCAATGGCTCGTGCTACCGTTCCCTTGAATTTTAATGCATTCCTAGAGAAAGCTAAGTTGAAAGATGATGGTAGCAACTACATGGGCTGGGTTCGTAATTTGAGTATTATCCTCATTGATGCACAAAAGAATTACGTCCTTGATGCACCACTAGGTGCAAGGCCTGCTGCAAGAGCAACTCCGGATGTTATGAACATCTGGAAAGCTAAATCTGATGATTACTCGATAGTTCAGTGTGCCATGATTTACGGCTTAGAATCGGGACTTCAAAGACATTTTGAACGTCATGGACCATATGAGATGTTCCAGGAGTTGAAGTTAATATTTCAAGCAAATGCCCGAGTTGAGAGATATGAAGTATCCAACAAGTTATATAGCTGCAAGATGGAGGAGAACAGTTCTGTCAGTGAACACATACTCAGAATGTCTGGGTACCATAACCACTTGACTCAGCTGGGAGTTAAACTTCCGGATGATAGTGTCATTGGCAGAGTTCTTCAATCACTGCCACCAAGCTATAAAGGCTTTGTGATGAACTATAATATGCAAGGGATGGAAAAGACTATTCCTGAGCTCTTCGCAATGCTCAAAGCTGTGGAGGTAGAAATCAAGAAGGAGCATCAAGTGTTGATGGTTAACAAGACCACTAGTTTCAAGAAAAAGGGCAAAGGAAAGAAGGGGGAACTTCAAGAAGAATAGCAAGCAAGTTGCTGCTCCCGGGAAGAAGCCCAAGTATGGACCTAAGCCTAAAACTAAGTGCTTCTACTTCAAAGGGACTGGTCACTGGAAGCGGAACTGCCCCAAGTATTTGGTGGATAAGAAGGATAGCAAAGTGAAAGGTATATTTGATATGCATGTTATTGATGTGTACCTTACTAATGCTCGTAGTAGCGCCTGGGTATTTGATACTAGTTCTGTTGCTCATATTTGCAACTTGAAATAGGGGCTGCGGATTAAACGAAGATTGGCTAAGGACGAGGTGACGATGCGCGTCGGAAATGGTTCCAAGGTCGATGTGATCGTCGTCGGCACACTACCTCTACATCTACCTTCAGGATTAGTTTTAGACATGAATAATTGTTATTTGGTGCTAACGTTGAGCATGAATATTATATCTGGATCTTGTTTAATGCGAGATGGTTATTCATTTAAATCAGAGAATAATGGTTGTTCTATTATATGAGTAATATCCTTTATGGTCATGAACCCTTGATGAGTTGTAGCGACCAGACCTCAAACAGTCTGATCTCTGTGCTCCGGTGTCATCCCTGGATCAGTAATGCTGACACCACACAGTACTCGGAGGATTTATAGCAGAGTAGCAATCACACACTTATTACATCGAGTGTCTCAAAAGAGAACTTATTACAATAAATATGGCTTAAGGCCATCTAATAACGATAACAGCGGAAGGCTTGGAAGATAAGTGAGTCCATCAACTCCAACGGCATCACTGAGTATAGAACCACGACCTAAAAACTCCTTATTCATCGTCTGAAAAGTCTGCAACATTAACGTTGCAGCCCGAAACGGGTCAGCACATGGAATATGCTGGCAAGGTAACACATAGAGAATAATGGAATGAAACAGCTATACTATATGCATATTTGGCTGGTGGAAGCTCTATGGTTACAGTTTTGCGTAAAGCCAATTTTTCCCTACTACAAAGGAATAAAATTTAATTACTATCATGGTGGTTGTTAAACATTGAGAATGGTTGACAGCATTCTCAATCCCAATTAAGCATCATCATTAAACATAACCCAACAAAATTAATTTAGAGTAACATGTTGAGATTCACATGAAAATCCAAGTACTAGATACTCAAGATGTCCATAACCGGGGACACGGCTAACCATAATTAGTTTATTACACTCTGCAGAGGTTTGCGCACTTTTCCCCACAAGACTCGATCGCCTCCGTTTGTTTTCTCGCACTACAGGGTGTTTGAGAAGACGGATGACCGAGACATAGTCTTTCAGAAGCGCTAGCACCTTACAATCAGGTAGACCGTACCACCTACATCCCCTACATCTGCTAGTCTACCACTGTAAGAGTTCGCCCGACTTAGTCAACTATGCTAGAGCCCATAATAGCTTGTGGCTGCACACGGAAGTTTCTAGTATGAATAGTCTCATGATCCCTTTGAGCCTGGGTGGCGGTCCAAAAGAAAACAGGCAAGTCCTGGAATACCCAGGTGCCTCAATCCACCCAGATGTGTGTTTAAGTTGCCACCTTAGATAAACCATTAATTAACAATCTCACATCTGTCATGGATATCACTCACCCAATCCACGTCTACTAGCATAGCATGGCATAATAAGCAAATGTAGAAGTAACTCCCAAAGGTTTGATAATAAACTGGTAATAGGTTCTACCTCATCTACTTCCCATCCCACAATTTAATTAGATCCTAATCATGCAATGTGTGAGGATTGATCTAATGCAATAAAACTGGGTAGTAGAAAAGGTATGATCAAAGTGTTACTTGCCTTGCTGATGATCCACGAAACCTAACGATTCGAAGTAACAGGCGGCGCACTCCGGGTATTCTATCGCAGACAAACAAACAAGCATACAATAAGTACTCATCTAATGCACAGGTAAAACTCAAATAAGAGATCTAACCAGAAAGTTCAACTTAAGAACTCCGGTTGGCAAAAAGAATCAAATCGAACGAAGCAACGAAAGACAAACGGCGAAAGAAAACAACTTCGTTCTAGTAATCTGGATCTAGGGCAATTTTTACAGTAACAAAACCTTGTTTAAGTTGGTTAAACGGATAGAGGGTTTCGAGACGAATCCCTAGGCGCTTGAATCGCTTGATTCCGATAAACGAGCGAAAAGTTAAACTAAAACAAAAATCGGATCAGGAATCACGATCAGAGAAATCGCAGATTTAATCTGAGAAAAAGAAAAACGACGAACGCCGAATTTTTTTCTCTCTCTTTCTTTTTTTCAGCATGGAAAACGAGGCGCGACGAACCTCGGGCGGCGGGATCGTCGGCGGCGGCGGCTCCGGCAGCGCGCGCGGATCGAGGCGGGGCTGATGGGCTGGAGCGGGTCGGGGCGGCGCTATTTAAAGGCTGCCCCCGGGCGGTGTCCCGCTCGGGTACGGCCCGAAGTCGGTTCGTTTTTTTTAATTATTCCGCTCGGAAGAAAAATAAAAAGAAATACTAAACGGACTCCAAAAATTCCGAAATAAATTTTCATGGGCTTCTAAAATCAAGCCGCACAAGGTGAACATTTATTTGGGCCCTAAATGCAATTTTGCAAAACGCACATTTTTCCTAAATTCAAATAAAACACCGAAAAACTCCGAAATAAAAACTTATTTGATTTTTTATTAAATCCTCAATATTTCTTTATTTTGGGAAAGTCATTTTATTCCCTCTCTCATATTTTTGTAATAGAAATAATTGATGATAAAATGAATAAAATCAAATGATCCTATTCTCAAAATTTGAGAAAACTCAAATATGAAAATAACGAAATCCCCAACTCTCTCCGTGGGTCATTGAGTTGCTTAGAATTTCTAGGATCAACCAAAATGCAAAATAAAATATGATATGCATGATGATCTAATGTATAACATTCCAAATTGAAAATTTGGGATGTTACATGAGTGGTCTATTTTTGTTGAATCTCGATCGTGGTGATACACTTATTCATAATATTGATGCCAGAAGATGCAAAGTTAATAATGATAGTACAACTTATTGGTGGCACTGCCGTTTAGGCCATATTGGTGTAAAGCGCATGAAGAAACTCCATGCCGATGGGCTTTTGGAATCACTTGATTATGAATCACTTGATGCTTGCGAACCATGCCTCATGGGCAAGATGACTAAAACTCCGTTCTCCAGAATAATGGAGCGGGTCACTGACTTATTGGAAATAATACATACTGATGTATGCGGTCCGATGAGTGTTGAGGCTCGCAGCTGGTATCATTATTTTCTGACCTTCACAAACGATTTGAGGAGATATGGGTATATCTACTTAATGAAACATAAGTCTGAAACATTTGAAAAGTTCAAAGAATTTTAGAGTGAAGTAGAAAACCATCGTAACAAGAAAATAAAGTTTCTACGATCTGATCACGGAGGCGAATATTTGAGTTACGAGTTTGGTCTTCATTTAAAACAATGTGGAATAGTTTCGCAACTCACGGCACCTAGAACACCACAGCGTAATGGTGTGTCCGAACGTCGTAACCGTACTTTATTAGATATGGTGCGATCTATAATGTCTCTTACCGATTTACCACTATCATTTTGGGGTTATGCATTAGAGACAGCTGCATTCACGTTAAAAAGGGCACCATCTAAATCCGTTGAGACAACATCGTATGAAATGTGGTTTGGCAAGAAACCTAAGTTGTCGTTTCTTAAAGTTTGGGGTTGCGATGCCTATGTGAAAAAGCTTCAGCCTGATAAACTCGAACCCAAATTGGAGAAGTACGTCTTCATAGGATACCCAAAATAAACTGTTGGGTACACCTTCTATCACAGATCTGAAGGCAAGATATTTGTTGCTAAGAATGGATCCTTTATAGATAAGGAGTTTCTCTCGAAAGAAGTGAGTGGGAGGAAAGTAGAACTTGATGAGGTAGTTGTACCTTCTCTAGGATTGGAAAGTAGTTCATCACAGAAATCAGTTCCACTGATTCCTACACCAATTAGTGAGGAAGCTAATGATGATGATCATGAAACTTCAGATGAAGTTACTACTGAACCTCGTAGGTCAACTAGAGTATGTTCTGCACCAGAGTGGTACGGTAATCCTGTTCTGGAAGTCATGTTACTAGACCATGACGAACCTATGAACTATGAGGAAGCACTGATGAGCCCAGATTCCGCAAAATGGCTTGAGGCCATGAAATCTAAGATGGGATCCATGTATGAGAACAAAGTATCGACTTTGGTTGACTTGCCCGATGATCGGCAAGCCATAGAGAATAAATGGATCTTCGAGAAGAAGACTGGCGTTGATGGTAATGTTACTGTCTACAAAGCTCGACTTGTTGCGAAAGGTTTTCGACAAGTTCAAGGAGTTGACTACAATGAGCCCTTCTTACCCGTAGCGATGCTTAAGTCTGTCTGAATCATGTTAGCAATTGCCGCATTTTATGATTATGAAATTTGGCAAATGGACATCAAAACTGCATTCCTTAATGGATTTCTTAAAGAAGAGTTGTATATGATGCAACCAGAAGGTTTTGTCGATCCTAAAGGTGCTAACAAAGTGTGCAAGCTCCAGCGATCCATTTATGGACTGGTGCAAGCCTCTCGGAGTTGGAATATACACTTTGATAGTGCGATCAAAGCATATGGTTTTATACAGACTTTTGGAGAAGCATGTATTTACAAGAAAGTGAGTGGGAGATTTGTAGCATTTCTAATATTATATGTGGATAACATATTGTTGATTGGAAATAATACAGAATTTCTGGATAACATAAAAGGATACTTGAATAAGAATTTTTCAATGAAAGACCTCGTTGAAGTTGCTTATATATTGGGCATCAATATCTACAGAGATAGATCAGGATGCTTAATTGGACTTTCACAAAGCACATACCTTGATAAAGTTTTGAAGAAGTTCAAAATGGATCAGTCAAAGAAAGGGTCTTGCATGTGTTACAAGGTGTGAAGTTGAGTCAGACTCAATGCCCGACCACTGCATAAGATGGAGAGAAAATGAAAGTCATTCTGTATGCCTCAGCCACAGGTTCTATCATGTATGCAATGTTGTGTACCAGACCTGATGTGTGACTTGCTATAAGTTTAGCAGGGAGGTACCAAAGTAATCCAGGAGTGGATCACTAGACAGCGGTCAAGAACATCCTGAGATACCTAAAAAGGACTAAGGATATGTTTCTCATTTATGGAGGTGACAAAAAGCTTGTCGTAAACGGTTACGTTGATGCTAGCTTTGACACTGATCCGGATGACTCTAAGTGCTAACCGGATACGTATTTATATTGAATGGTGGAGCTGTTAGTTGGTGCAGTTCCAAGCAGAGCGTTGTGGCGGGATCTACATGTGAAGCGGAGTACATAGCTGCGTCGGAAGCAGCAAATGAAGGAGTCTGCATGAAGGAGTTCATATCCGATCTAGGTATAATACCTAGTGCATCGGGTCCAATGAAAATCTTTTGTGACAATACTGGAGCAATTGCCTTAGCGAAGGAATCCAGATTTCACAACAGAACCAGACACATCAAGAGGGATCTGAATGTTGGAGCAATTGCCTTCAACTCCATCCGCGATCAAGCCTTCAACTCCATCCGCGATCAAGCCAAGGAGGGAGACATAGAGATTTGCAAAATACATACGGATCTGAATGTTGCAGACCCGTTGACTAAGCCTCTTCCATGAACAAAACATGATCAGCACCAAGACTCCATGGGTGTTAGAATCATTACAATGCAATCTAGATTATTGACTCTAGTGCAAGTGGGAGACTGAAGGAAATATGCCCTAGAGGTAATAATAAAGTTGTTATTTATATTTCCTTATATCATGATAAATGTTTATTATTCGTGTTAGAATTGTATTAACCAGAAACTTGATACATGTGTGAATACATAGAGAAAACAGAGTGTCCTTGGTATACCTCTACTTGACTAGCTCGTTAATCAAAAATGGTTAAGTTTCCTGACCATAGACATGTGTTGTCATTTGATGAACGGGTCACATCATTAGGAGAATGATGTGATGGACAAGACCCATCCATTAGCTTAGCATAATGATCAATAAGTTTTATTGCTATTGCTTTCTTCATGACTTAGGTAACGAGATTGAACTAGGTATGATGATACCGACGATTGAATCTCGGGCAAGTAACATATCGATGACAAAGGGTGTCGTTGACCGATAAAGATCTTCATAGAATATGTAGGAGCCAATATGAGAATCCAGGTTCCGCTATTGGTTATTCACTGGAGATGTGTCTCGGTCATGTCTACATAGTTCTCGAACCCGTAGGGTCCGCACGCTTAACATTCGATGACGATTTGTATTATGAGTTTATGTGATTTTATGACCAAAGGTTTTTCAGAGTCTCGGATAAGATCATGGACATGACGAGGAGTCTCGAAATGGTCGAGACATAAAGATTGATATATTGGAAGGCTATATCCGGACATTGGAATGGTTCCGGAGAAGTTCGGGGCTTTTCAGAGTACCGGGAGGTTACCGGAACACCCCGGGGAGTTGATGGGCCTTAGTGGGAAAGAGATGTGCCCCCCAAGCCCAGTCCAAATTGGACAAGGGGTTGGGGGCATGACCCCCCTCTCCCTTCCTTCCCGCTTCTCCTTTAGGTGGAAACCTACTAGAACTTGGAGTCCTAGTAGGATTCCCCTTCTCCCGGCGCGTCCTAGCCTAGCCGACCGGCCTCCCCCTCCCTCCTTTATATACGGGGGCAGGGGGCACCCTAGAACACACAAGTTGATCTTTTAGCCGTGTGCGGTGCCCCCTCCATAGTTACACACCTCGGTCATATCATCGTAGTGCTTAGGCGAAGACCTGCGCTGGTAATTTCATCATCACCGCCACCACGCCGTCATGCTGACGGAACTCTCCCTCGGCCTCAGCTGGATCAAGAGTACGAGGGACGTCATCGAGCTAAACGTGTGCTGATCGCAGAGGTGTCGTGCGTTCGGTACTTGGATCGGTTGGATCACGAAGACGTTCGACTACATCAACCGCGTTACTAAACACTTATGCTTTCGGTTTACGAGGGTACATAGTCACACTCTCCCCTCTCGTTGCCATGCATCTTCTAGATAGATCTTGCATGATCGTAGGTAAAAAAATTGAAATACTGCGTTCCCCAACACTGCTACTATTACTCCACACATCGATCGATATCCAGCATGCATCTAGTGTATTAAGTTCATGGAAAAACGGAGTAATGCAATAAGAACGATGACATGATGTAGAAAAGATCTATTCATGTAGGAATAGACCCCATCTTTTTATTCTTAATAGCAACGATCAATATGTGTCTTGCTGCCCCTTCTATCACTAGGAAAGAACACCGCACAACTGAACCCATCACAAAGCACCTCTTCCCATGGCAAGAAAAATTGATCTAGTTGTCCTAACAAAACCAAAGATTCAAAGAATAAATACGAGGCTATAACTAATCTTGCATATAAGAGATCTAAACTCAAATAACTTTCATGGATAAAATAGAACTGATCATGAACTCAAAGTTCATCAGATCCCAACAAACACACCGCAAAAAGAGTTACATCAAATAGATCTCCAGGAGACCATTGTATTGAGAATCAAAAGAGAGAGAGGAAGCCATCTAGCTACTGCCTACGGACCCGTAGGTCTACAAAGAACTACTCACGCATCATCAAAGAGGCACCAATGAGGATGATGAACCCCTCCGTAATGGTGTCTAGATTGGATCTGGTGGTTCTGGAACTTGCGGCGTGATAGAGGCTAAGGTGTCCCGATGTTTCGATGAGATGGTGGCTATCGCTTTCTGTGGGAGTCGACCTTGACGATCCGACTACGAACGTGCGAGACGTCGCGCCTTAGCAATCGCTAAACCAACTTCCGAGGGTTATTGACCACGCCGGGGCACGATCAACCTGACCACGAGGGTCTGTTTCCTGCGAGCAAACGAAGAACAAGCAAGAAACTGAGATTGCAATCGGGATATCGCGAATATAAGATGAAAGCTTTATTGATCAAGGTGGGGTTCTGTGACGTCTTGGTCTGGTCGTTGGACACAAATGAAGTACGCGAAGTTGCAGCTATGGCGAACATTTAATCTAAACAAAACCCAAAGTCTAAACGACGCCCTAAGGGCTGTATATATGGAGGAAGAGGGGGGGATTTCGTGGCCCTTGAGGGTGGGGTCCGAAACCAACCCTAACTCTTGTTTCCCCACACATACGGACTCTAAAAATAGCCTATACTTAAGTATTTCGAAATTACATGGGCCTGGCCCATTAATAAGGTGACGCTGCACCTAGAATAGCCTATGGACGAATATTATGAAGTGGCATCTTGTATATTTCGTTCAAGGCTTCATGCACTCCTTATGGCGGCATCAAAGTCCTGAAATCATCACTTGTAACTCCGTTCTTGATCCCCTTGCACATGCCATCAACTCCATGCGTGTTCTTGCTCCAATGTTCATCCTTCTCCAAGCTAGGCCCTTCATTTGTAAGCAAAACAAATGTATCCAATTTAGGCAGCATCATAATCTCATGAACATTAGAATCATTACCAAGAAACGAAAGTACCTGGTAATTTAATTGGCATGCGCGAGCTCTAGTAATTGGTCCAGTATATGAAACAGTAGGGGCTGTGGGTGTAACAATGGTATTGATGTCCTCATCATCCTCCCCTTCTTGAAATGAAGTCGTCCTCGACGGAAGCGCATCTTCCTCACCCAAATAAGGCTTCAAATCTGCAATGTTAAAAGTGGGACTAACCCCAAAATCTACAGGTAGCTCAACTTTATATGCATTATCATTTATTTTCTCTAACACCTTAAAAGGACCATCAGCACGTGGCATTAGCTTTGATTTGCGCAGATTAGGAAATCTATCTTTACGCAAATGTAACCAAACAAGATCTCCAGGCGCAAACACAACATGTTTTCTACCCTTATCTCCAGCAAGTTTATATTTAGCATTCATACGCTCAATGTTTTCCTTAGTTAACTCATGCATTTTTAAAATCAATTCAGAACGTTCTTTAGCATCAAAATTAACCTTCTCTGAAGATGGAAGAGGCAACAAATCAATAGGTGCACGAGGTAGGAAACCATACACAATTTCAAAAGGGCACATCTTAGTAGTAGAATGCAATGAACGATTATAAGCAAATTCAATATGAGGCAAGCATTCTTCCCACATTTTCTTGTTATTCTTCAAAACAGCCCTAAGCATAGTAGACAATGTTCTATTGACTACTTCAGTTTGTCCATCAGTTTGGGGGTGACAAGTAGTACTAAAAAGCAGCTTAGTCCCCAACTTAGCCCATAAACATCTCCAAAAGTGGCTAAGAAATTTAGTATCACGATCTAAAACAATAGTATTTGGCACACCATGTAAGCGAATAATTTCACGAAAGAACAAATCAGCAACATTAACAGCATCATTGCTTTTATGACATGGTATAAAGTGTGCCATTTTCGAGAACCTATCCACGACAACAAATATGCTATCCCTCCCCTTCTTTGTTCGAGGTAAACCTAAAACAAAGTCCATAGATATATCCTCCCAAGGAACACTAGGTACAGGCAAAGGCATATATAAACCATGAGGATTGAGTCGTGACTTAGCTCTTTGACATGTAGTGCAGCGAGCAACAAAACGCTCAACATCCCGTCTCATCTTTGGCCAAAAGAAATGTGTAGCAAGTATATCATCCGTCTTCTTGACGCCAAAGTGTCCCATTAATCCTCCTCCATGCGCCTCCTGCAACAACAAAAGACGAACGGAGCTAGCTGGAATGCATAGGTTGTTAGCACGAAACACAAATCCATCGTTAAGAACGAACTTGTTCCAAGTTCTCCCTTCCTTACAATTCTGCAATACATCTTTAAATTCAGCATCATGAACATATTGATCTTTGATGGTCTCCAAACCAAATATTTTAAAGTCAAGTTGTGAAAGCATAGTATAACAACGAGACAAGGCATCAGCAATAACATTTTATTTACCCTTCTTGTGTTTAATGACATAAGGGAAAGTCTCAATGAATTCAACCCATTTAGCATTTCTACGGTTCAGTTTTGCTTGACTTTTAATGTGTTTCAAAGATTCATGATCAGAATGTATAACAAATTCCTTGGGCCATAAATAATGTTGCCATGTTTCTAAGGTCCGAACAAGAGCATATAATTCTTTATCATAAGTAGAATAGTTCAGACTAGGCCCACTCAATTTTCCAGAAAAGTATGCAACAGGTTTTCCATCTTGTAATAACACACCTCCTAATCCAATTCCACTAGCATCACATTCAAGCTCAAAAGTCTTATTGAAATTAGGAAGTTGGAGTAAAGGAGCATGTGTCAACTTATCTTCCAATACAGTGAAGGCTTCTTCCTGTGCGGTACCCCAAACAAAAGGCACATCCTTCTTTGTAAGCTCGTTGAGAGGTGCAGTAATGGTGCTGAAATCTCTCACAAAACGCCTATAGAAACCAGCGAGGCCAAGGAAACTCCTCACTTGTGTGACCGTTTTGGGCTGCGGCCAACTCTCAATAGCTTCAATCTTGGCTTTATCAACTTCAATTCCCTGTGGAGTAACAACATAGCCAAGAAAAGATACTCGGTCGGTGCAAAAGGTTCACTTTCCAAGGTTTCCAAACAAACATGCATCACGTAGAGCAATAAAAACAGCACGTAAATGTTCCAAATGTTCCTCCAAAGATTTGCTATAAATCAATATGTCATCAAAGTAAACTACCACAAATCGTCCAATGGAAGCACGTAAAACTTCGTTCATTAACCTCATGAAAGTACTAGGTGCATTAATTAACCCAAAAGGCATGACTAACCACTCATATAATCCAAACTTGTTTTAAATGCTGTTTTCCATTCATCACCCAATTTCATACGAATTTGATGGTATCCACTACGCAAATCAACTTTGGAGAATATTGTAGAGCCACTCAATTCATCAAGCATATCATCTAGCCTAGGAATAGGATGACGATAACGAATAGTAATATTATTAATGCCTCTACAATCAACACACATACGCGACGTACCATCCTTTTTCGGCACTAAAATGATAGGAACAGCACAAGGACTAAGGGATTCGCGTATATAACCTTTGTCGAGCAGTTCTTGTACTTGACGCATAATCTCCTTCGTGTCCTCTGGATTGGTACGGTATGGTGCACGGTTGGGTAGCGAAGCACCGGGAATTAAGTCAATTTGATGCTCAATCCCTCGAATAGGTGGTCATCCTGGTGGCACGTCTTGTGGAAAGACGTCAGCGAACTCCTGCAAAATGTTAGTGACGGCAGGGGGGCAAAGAGGAAGGCACGTCCTCGAATAAAAATAATGCCTCTGTGCACACAAAAGCATAGCAAACAGATTTGCTAAAATCTAGCTCATCAATATCAGATTTGGTGGCAAGTAAACATGCACTTTTCAATTTAATTTCAGAAACAACAGTAGATGGTTTATTATTAGGCTTCATTTGGTGCTCAAATTCTTTTGCCACAATCTGATTTTCACTCTTATTTGTCTCCTGTTTTGCTTTATTAGCTCTATTAATATCATCTTTCAAAATGGAATCAGGAGTCATAGGAAGCAAAGTAATATTTTTATCGTTATGAACAAGAGTATACTGATTGTTTCTACCATGGTGTACAGAATTTTTATCAAATTGCCATGGTCTACCAAGTAATAAGGAACATGCTTGCATAGGTACCACATCACAATCAACATAATCAGCATATGTAGAGATACTAAAATGCACACGAACAGTACGTGTTACCTTAACCTTGCCGCTGTTGTTGAACCATTGGATGTAGTAAGGATGTGGATGTGGTCTTGTGGTGAGAGATAGCTTCTCCACCATCTCCATGCTAGCCAAGTTATTGCAGCTCCCTCCATCTATGATCACGCGAACAGAAGGTTCCTTCACAACTCCCTTTGTATGGAACAAATTATGCCTCTGATTTTGCTCAGCTTGTGTAACCTGCACACTCAAAACACGTTGAGCAACTAAACATTCATACCTGTCAGCATCTTCAGGAGCCATGTATTGCGTCTCATGATCAGAATCGTCTCCACCGTGTTCTTCACGTGTAATAAGAGCCAAAGTCTCCTCATCATAGTCACTAGCAGACTCATACCCACCATCCTCAGTAACAATCATCACACGCTTAGATGGGCATTCTCTCGCATAATGACCTCCACCCTTGCAACGTCGACAAATAATATCATGTGTTTGCCCTGTTGATGCCATGGATGAAGAAGAGCTCTTTGCAGGCCCAGAAGGTGTGCTCTTCGCAGATAGTGGTGATTGTGCCTGCTTTATTGATGAGGACATCAATACCATTGTTACACCCACAGCCCCTACTGTTTCATATACTGGACCAATTACTAGAGCTCGCGCACGCCAATTAAATTACCAGGTACTTTCATTTCTTGGTAATGATTCTAATGTTCATGAGATTATGATGCTGCCTAAATTGGATACATTTGTTTTGCTTACAAATGAAGGGCCTAGCTTGGAGAAGGATGAACATTGGAGCAAGAACACGCATGGAGTTGATGGCATGCGCAAGGGGATCAAGAACGGAGTTACAAGTGATGATTTCAGGACTTTGAAGCCGCCATAAGGAGTGCATGAAGCCTTGGACGAAATATACAAGATGCCACTTCATAATATTCGTCCATAGGCTATTCTACGTGCTGCGTCACCTTATTAATGGGCGAGGCCCATGTAATTTCGAAATACTTAAGTATAGGCTATTTTTAGAGTCCGTATGTGTGGGGAAACAAGAGTTAGGGTTGGTTTCGGAACCCACCCTCAAGGGCCACGAAATTCCCCCCTCTTACTCCATATATACAGCCCTTAGGGCGTCGTTTAGACTTTGGGTTTTGTTTAGATTAAAAGTTCGCCATAGCTGCAACTTCGCGTACTTTGTTTGTGTTCAACGACCAGACAAAGGCGTCACAGAACCCCACCTTGATCAATAAAGTTTTCATCTTATATTCGCAATATCCAGATTGCAATTTCAGTTTCTTGCTTGTTCTTCGTTTGCTCGCAGGAAACAGACCCTCGTGGTCAGGTTGATCGTGCTCCGGTGTGGTCAATAACCTCTCGGAGTTGGTTTAGCGATTGCTAAGGCGCGACGTCCTCGCACGTTCGTAGTCGGATTGTCAAAGTCGACTGCCACCAAAGCGATATCCATCATCTCATCGAAAGACGGGACACCTTTGCCTCTATCATTTATTGTATCACGGTTGGAGGTGGCAGCCGATGGAGGCGCCGGTGTAGCAGAACGTGTGGAAGTAGATGATGCACGTGGTGTCCATGATGAAGGTCGACCTGCAGAAAAGTTAGTCCGCGCCAATGCCTGTCGATCCTGCACTTCACGTTCAGCTTTACAAGCAAGATGGAAGAAACGAGTGATATTAGTATACTCCTTATACTCTAGAATCGTCTGAATCTCTCTATTTAATCCACCCATAAAACGTGCAAGCATAGCTTCATTCTCCTCAACAATACCACATCTAATCATGCCAGTTTGTAATTCCTGATAATATTCTTCTACAGAATTTTTTCCCTGTCTTAAGCGCTGCAATTTTTGAAGTAATTCACGTTGATAATATGGTGGAACCCAACGAGTACGCATAGCAGTTTTCAAAGCAGCCCAAGTAGCCGGAATAGGATATAATCTACAATGCTCAGACCACCAAACACATGCAAAACTAGTGAATGCACAAATAGCAGCAGGAACACGTCTCTCCTCGGGATATTGTAAACATGTAAATCGTTGTTCAGTTTCTAACTCCCAAGTAAGATATATATCAGGAACATATCTACCCTCAAATGGTGGAATATTCAATTTTAGTTTAGGGAGATGGTCATGATCTCGTACCTGAGGGTGAGCCCTACCATTGCCATTATTTGCATGTGGACGACCTGGTGGTTGCTGTGCTGGTGGTGGCACGTAGTTCTGATTTTGATCAACCTCATCCTCATAATCTCCCACATAATCATCCTCCTCCACATCAGCAGTAGGAGCCACAGAAGTATCAACAGCAGCACCAGCAGTTTGGCCCGACTGAAGAGGGACACGGCTCGCTCGGCGGAGGGCTGTTTCCCGATGTGGAGGTAGTCGATGTTGTTGCTGTTGTTGCAGAGGTGCGGCAGGAGCAGCCGGTGGTGGTGGTGGAAAACGTGAAAGCAATTCAGCAAACTTGTTATCGAGCTTTGTTTCAAACGTCTTCTCCATGCCATCTATCTTCTCCATGGCCTCTTCAAATCTATTTATCACATCTTGCACCTGTCCACTCATCATTTGCTGAAACGTATCATGAAGCTCCTTGTTCGTCAAGTTCTCCCAGTCAGTCTCATCGGCTTGTGATCCTGGCATGGTTAGCAGCAATAGAAACACACAAGAATATGATCCTATAGACTACTAACAAGTGGTGGTGGTGGCGGGTGTCACAAATCCGTCAAGCAAATCTCAAATTCTTACCAGTTCTTACCCAGCAGCAGGCGGTGATCGGCAACCGTTGTAGTCAAAACTCTCAAAAGCTTGGATAGAGCGATTGCCAGGGAGAGTCAAACGCACGACGTAGATGTATGTGGAGCTGGGAAGGCTTATAGTATGGTAGCAAAAAGGGTCAGCAATAATCAATTCAGAGATGCAAAGTTGAATAAACGCTCAACGACGGTACTGTGCTGGTCCTAGGCTAGACCGTGCTAGAGACGCGAGCCTAGAACACTAACAAAATCACGGCGCTGCACGAAAATAAGGGAAAAGCACACTCTGGAACTCTTTTTTTCCGCTCTTTTTTTTGCACTCCTTTTTTTTGCGAAATATCACTATAATGGCGAGTGTCTCAAAATTCTTCCCTCGTCAAACTGATAGGATGGGCACGAAAAAAAAATTCACTTTTTTTCGGAAATCAGGGCAGCGGCGACGAAAAAGTGCGACAAAAAATCACTATGATGGCACGTGGCTCAAAAGACTCAGAAAAGCCTAAAAATAGGATAGGGAAAAAAATTTGCCCGTGAAAATTTTGGCCTAAAAACTGCCCGGGGGTCTCCAGACTCTTTTTTTCTTTTTTTTTCCGAGACCCACGCAGGCAAGGAAACACGAATCAGAAATTAGATTGATCTCAAGAACAAACCTAATATGAGAAGAACTCGGATTGGTGGTGGATATATGGTTGTGGTATATGGCAGCGGTGGTGGTATATGGTAGCGGTGGTGGTATATGGATATGGATTGGTGGTGGTATATGGATATGGATTCAGCGCGGTGACGGATAAGCAAAAGTGGTAGATGGGCGATGATGATGGTGCGGCGGCGGCGTGACAACTTATGACCAGAACTCGAAACTCTAAAAGACTAGACTCTAAGACCAGCAACTTGACACGACGATGCAATCGCAAATTCAACAAAGCAAAAACCCTAAAAAGATTATGCAAAGGCTCAGATTGGTTCGGATATGATGAACTAACCCTAATTTTTTTCTGGCTTTTTCGTGGACTGTAGGTATGAAGAACAGACTCGATCTAATCTACGAAAAACTGTAAAATCTCACCGAGCAACCTAGAAATCTGATACCACTTGATAGAGGCTAAGGTGTCCCGATGTTTCGATGAGATGGTGGCTATCGTTTTCTGTGGGAGTCGACCTTGACGATCCGACTACGAACGTGCGAGACGTCGCGCCTTAGCAATCGCTAAACCAACTTCTGAGGGTTATTGACCACGCCAGGGCACGATCAACCTGACCACGAGGGTCTGTTTCCTGCGAGCAAACGAAGAACAAGCAAGAAACTGAGATTGCAATCGGGATATCGCGAATATAAGATGAAAGCTTTATTGATCAAGGTGGGGTTCTGTGACGTCTTGGTCTGGTCGTTGGACACAAACGAAGTACGTGAAGTTGCAGCTATGGCGAACTTTTAATCTAAACAAAACCCAAAGTCTAAACGACGCCCTAAGGGCTATATATATGGAGGAAGAGGGGGGAATTTCGTGGCCCTTGAGGGTGGGGTCTGAAACCAACCCTAACTCTTGTTTCCCCACACATACGGACTCTAAAAATAGCCTATACTTCAGTATTTCGAAATTACATGGGCCTGGCCCATTAATAAGGTGACGCAGCACCTAGAATAGCCTATGGACGAATATTATGAAGTGGCATCTTGTATATTTCGTCCAAGGCTTCATGCACTCCTTATGGCGGCTTCAAAGTCCTGAAATCATCACTTGTAACTCCGTTCTTGATCCCCTTGCGCATGCCATCAACTCCATGCGTGTTCTTGCTCCAATGTTCATCCTTCTCCAAGCTAGGCCCTTCATTTGTAAGCACAACAAATGTATCCAATTTAGGCAGCATCATAATCTCATGAACATTAGAATCATTACCAAGAAACGAAAGTACCTGGTAATTTAATTGGCGTGCGCGAGCTCTAGTAATTGGTCTAGTATATGTAACAGTAGGGGTTGTGGGTGTAACAATGGTATTGATGTCCTCATCACGGCGGCTGGAACTGATTTTCGTCGACTCCCCTAGGGTTTCTGCAATATTGGGGTATTTATAGAGCAAAGAGGCAGTGCGGGAGGCAACCGAGGTGGGCACAACCCACCAGAGCGCACCTGGTCCCCCAAGTGCGCCCAGGTGGGTTGTGCCCCCCTCGAGGCACCCCTCTGGTACTTCTTTGGCCCATCATGTGTCTTCTAGACCCAAAAAATTCTCCAAAAAGTTTCGTTGCATTTGGACTCCGTTTGGTATTGATTTTCTACGAAGTAAAAAAACAAGCAAAAACAGCAACTGACACTCGGCACTATGTCAATAGGTTAGTCCCAAAAAATGATATAAAGTTGCTATAAAATGATTGTAAAACATCCAAGAATGATAATATAACAGCATGGAACAATCAAAAATTATAGATACGTTGGAGACGTATCAATCATCATTATTAGAGCATTGTCCCATGTGAGGAAAGGGTGATGGAAGCTATGATTCCCTCACAAGTTGGGATGAGTCTTCAGACTTTATAAAAAATAAAAGAGGCCAAATAAGCACACAAAAAATAAAAGAGGCCAAGAAGCCCAAACAAAAAAAGAGAAAAGTGAGAAGGGACAATGTTACTATCCTTTTTCCACACTTGTGCTTGAAAGTAGCACCATGATCTTCATGATAGAGAGTCTCCTATGTTTTCACTTTCATGTACTAGTGGGAATTTTCCATTATAGAACTTGGCTTGTATATTCCAATGATGGGCTTTCTCAATTGCCCTAGGTCTTCGTGAGCAAGCGAGTTGGATGCACACCCACTTAGTTTCTTTTTTGAGCTTTCATACACTTATAGCTCTAGTGCATCCGTTGCATGGCAATCCCTACTCACTCACATTGATATCTATTGATGGGCATCCCCATAGCCCGTTAATACGCCTAGTTAATGTGAGACTGCCTCCTTCTTTTTGTCTTCTCCACAACCACCATATTCTATTCCACCTATAGTGCTATATCCATGGCTCACGCTCATGTATTGCGTGAAAGTTGAAAAAGTTTGAGAACATCAAAAGTATGAAACAATTGCTTGGCTTGTCATCGGGGTTGTGCATGATTAAATACTTTCTGTGTTGAAGATGGAGCATAACCAGACTGTATGATTTTGTAGGGATAACTTTCTTTGGCCATGTTATTTTGAGAAGACATGATTGCTTTATTAGTTTGCTTGAAGTATTATTGTTTTTATGTCAATATTAAACTTTTGTTTTGAATGTTATGGATCTGAATATTCATGCCACAATAAAGAAAATTACATGGGTAAATATGTTAGGTAGCATTCCACATCAAAAATTCTGTTTTTTATCATTTACGTACTCGAGGACGAGTAGGAGTTAAGCTTGGGGATGCTTGATACATCTCCAACGTATCTATGTTTTTTTATTGTTCCATGCTATTATATTATCTATTTTGGGTGTTTTGTATGCAGTATTGTGCTATTTTATATTATTTTTGGGACTAACTTATTAACCTAGAGCCCAGTGTCAGTTTATGTTTTTCCTTGCTTTTGAGTTTTACAGAAAAGGAATATCAAACGGAGTCCAAACGGAATAAAACTTTACGGTGATTTTTCTTGGACCAGAAGACACACATAGGACTTGGAGATGAAGTCAGAGGAGTCCCGAGGCGGCCACAAGCCTCAGGGGCGCGCAGGGCGCGCCCTGAGGGCTTGTGGGCCCCTATGAGACCCTCTAACTCTAATATTTGGCCTATAAATTCAGAAATATTCCCGAACCAACAGAAGCGTCCACCAAAATAGTTTTCCGCCGCGGCAAGCCCCTGTTTCCGCGAGATCCCATCTTGGGGCCTTTTTTGACATCTTGTCGGAAGGGGATTCGATCACGGAGGGCATCTACATCAACTCTATTGCCCTATCGATGAAGCGTGAGTAGTTTACCATAGACCTACGGGTCCATAGCTAGTAGCTAGATGGTGTATTCTCTCTCTTTGATCTTCAATACAATGTTCTCCTCGATGTTCTTGGAGTTCTATCCGATGTAGTATTCTTTTGTGGTGTGTTTGTCGAGATCCAATGAATTGTGGATTTATGATCAGATTATCTATGAATATTATATGAATCTTCTCTGAATTCTTATATGCATGATTTGATATATTTTTATTTCTATTCGAATTATCAGTTTGGTTTGGCCAACTAGATTGGTTTTTCTTGCAATGGGAGAGGTGCTTAGTTTTGGGTTCAATCTTGCGGTGTCCTCACCCAGTGACAAAGTAGGGGTAGCGAGTCATGTATTGTATTGTTGCTATCAAGCATAAAAAGATGGGGTTTTCATCATGTTGCTTGAGTTTATCCCTCTACATCATGTCATCTTACTTAAGGCGTTACTCCATTCTTATGAACTTAATACTCTAGACGCATGCTGGATAGCGGTCGATGTGTGGAGTAATAGTAGTAGATGCAGGCAGGAGTCGGTCTACTTGACACGTACGTGATGCCACTTTTCTATCAATTGCTCGACAGTAATTTGTTCACCCACCGTATTATTTTCCTTTAAGAGAGATGCCTCTAGTGAAACCTATGGCCCGAGGGTCTATTTTCCATCATGTATTTTTAGATCTATAAACCAAAAAACCTTAAAATTCCTTGCTGCAATTTATTTACTTTTATTTTGTTTTACGTTTTAGTATTCTTTTATATCTATCTCTATCAGATCTCATCATTGCAAGTGACCATGAAGGGATTGACAAACCCTTTAACGCGTTTGGTGCAAGTTTTTGATTGTTTGTGCAGGTGCATAGACTGGAGACTTGCGTGTATCTCCTACTGGATTGATACCTTGGTTTTTAAGTCAGGGAAATACTTATCTCTACTTTGTTGCATCACCCTTTCCTCTTCAAGGGAAAAACCAACGCAAGCTCAAGAAGTAGCACCCATGCAAGAACCTGGAGAAGAAGGGAACCACCAATCCCATCCCCACTCCAAAGACTTGACCCCAAAGATGGGGACCTGCCTGACTGGCACGAGCGAACCATCCCGGCGCAAGGGTGCACGCGCACACCCGGCTGGACGCCGTCTGGCCAACCAGGTAGCAAGCGCGTACCTGAGACGCATCAAATGGTCCTGACAAGATGGACCATGCGAGAGCCGGTTCTGCGGGCGAAGCGCATGATCGGCTGACACGAACAAACCAGCTTGGCACGGGGCGCAGGATCCTAACAGGGCGGCCCCATGGGCGAGCCAGCATTGCGTCGCGACGCAGGGACCGGCTAGCGAACTAGATAGGAGAACGGCATGCGTGCAAGCCGGCGCAATGAAAGCCATGGTTGTCGCCACCGAGCCGGCTCGACGCAGGGTGGTGAAGCCGATAGGCTGGCCCACTTGAAATTTCATGCGCAAGACAGCACTGGTCCTCGTGGGCACACCCGAGGACACCTAGTGACGGTGGCCTCGGAAGGGACATGCGATCCAACAGTCATGGACCGCCCACCCGAGTCAACGGGCGCTGAGCCGTCCGAGCAGATCGGACGGCTCGCATTGCCCGTAGCGACCACACTACTCGTCTGGGGTGAAGACGCTGCTACGCGGGCTAGCCAAGCCCTCGCGAGTGGGCAGTGCATACTGGAAGCCGCCCAGTGATTGTGTCACATCCCTAGTTCTGGTATGCTCTGGGCTAGCTAGTCTTGTGTTGCATCATGTTAAATTTTTGAAACTTGAAATGGGGACGACCAAACCCCAGCACCAAATGAATTCAAATAGGTCAAATAAAATCATTTTCAATGAACCCAAAATGCCCTTCATAAATGTTAATCATTTTTGAATTGGTCTAGAACCTCTGCCAAAAATTGTGAACATATTTCTAGGACATTTCTAGATTATTGAATTAACTCTTATTGTATTTGAATTGGAGCTATTAATTCCTGTAAAATACTTGGTAGCTCCAAATATTCTGAAACTTGCTAAGGCCCTCTGAAACAATTCAGTTACTGCCCACAAATATTTTCAGGATTTATAAAATTGATTTGGTTTTAAAACTAACTCAAAAACAAACTGCAAAAATAGAAAAAGAGAAACAAAATAGAAACCAGAGAGAGAAACCTACTTGAGCCTTACCCATAGCCGGGCCAGCTGGCTGCCAAGCCCACTAGGGGCTCCCTCGTCATTTTCCAGATCGCACCAGTAGGCGAGGACGCGTGCCCGCGGCACGCCCGCACACGCGAGGCCACCTCCTGCCTGCTTGCTCGCTGCTGGAGACGGCCCCGAGCACCACGACACCCCTGGAACCCCCCTCGACCTCTCCCCGAGCTTCTCCCCCTCCTCTGCCTCTCTCCCCCGCTTTCCCCGCTCGCGTCCAAGGCCGCCGACGAGCACCACCGCAGCCACCGCGCAAGCCTCGCCTCTAAGCTGCGTCCAGTCACTCAGCCAACGTTCGTGTCCTCTCCTCGCTGACTAAATCAAGCCGAGGGGCACCAGGTCATCGCCTTCGAGCTCGTCACCGCCGCATCTGCTCGCCGGACTTCACCGATCGATTCACCGTCTCCGGCGCGTCCCAGAGCCCGCTGAACCGCTCTCCAACCTCCCTGTGAGCTACCGCATCTCCCCCTTCTCTTTCTGCTGCTGTTTGCGCACTCTAGCTAGCCCCACCACCTTGCCCGAGAACCCCTCGCCGCCGGCCATGGCGCCGCCGTGGCCACAGCTGCTGCCGCTCGCGTCCGAACCCATCAAAGAGCTCCGCACGCACCTAGGAGACGGACAACACCACGTTCCTCCTCCCGTGCTCTGTGGCGCCGTCTTCATCGATGCCCGAGCTCCAGCCACCGCCTGGCTCGACGCCGCCGCCTCTACAGCCCGCCTCAGCTCCAGCCACCACCACCATCGTACGCACCTTATTGCGGGCGTTCCAATGCACCCGGCCTTGCGACCTCTCGTCGCTGGAGTTGGCCGGACGAGCGACCTCGCCGTGCCCTGTTTACGCCGGCGGCTAAACACCGATTAGAGTTGATGTGGAGCATTAGGTTAAGTGATAATCGCTCGGTTAATTAACCCCTAGTGTGTGACATGTGGGACCGCTCCTGTTAAAGACACGGGTTAAGTTAAATAACCACTGTTAACTCTCTGTCTCACTAACATGTGGGCCCCGTTGTCAGGTTTGACATGGACCGGCCCCTGTTGACTGCTGATGTCACTCAGACATGATGCTGATGCAGTAATCACTTTTCTGGATTTTAAATAAATCTAAATGATTTATTTATTTCAGAAAATAGTTAAAACTTCTAAAAATCATAGAAAATCAACCGTGGCTCAGAATGAAATAAAATATATATGAAAAATTATGAGAAAAATCCAATCTAACCATATGTACCATTTTCATGCATGTTTGACCAACTTATGCTAGCTGATCAGGTCAAATCAATTAAATGGTATTTGAATAATCACATATGGAGTTTGAATTTGAATCTTGTATTCAAACCAACTTCATTTAAATCGTTGTTAGTTGCATTAGCTCAAATCACAGCATATTACCATGTCATGATCATGCATCATATTGTTGCATTGCATTGATTGTGTTTCCTCTCTGTTGCTGGTATTTGTTCCCCCTCAGTAGACGTGGTACCAACGATGAGATCGATGACACCGATGAAGAGCTATACTATCTTCAGAAGTGTCAGGCAAGCAAAAAACCCTTGTTCATTCCGATACAATCCCACTCTCTCGCTTCTGCTCTCTTTTACTGCATTAGGACAACAACGATTCAATTGTTACATGTTGCGGTAGTTGAACCCCTTTCCTCTGCATGACCTGTCATTGCCACAGTAAATAGATGAAACCCTTGATAGAGGCGAGGGTGTCCCGATCTTTCGATGAGATGATAACTATCGATTTGGTGGAGACGACTTTGACAATCCGACTACGAACGTGCACGACGTTGCGCCTTAGCAATCGCTAAACCAATCTCCTGAGGTTACTGACGATGCTGGAAGCACGGTCAGCCTGACCACGAAGGTCTATTCCTGCAAGCAATCGAAGAACGAGCAAGAATATGATAAAGCAATCTGAATATTGTAAATATATATGAAGTATTGATAATGGTGGGGATCCGGAAGCGGTCTTGGTCTGGTCGTTGGACACAAACGAAGTACACGAAGTTGCAATGGCTAACTTTTAACTAAACAAATCCCCAGGAAAAAGCTACTAGATGGATCTACTTATATAGGAGCAAGGGGTGGCGGCCAAGGAGGTGGGAGGACGTCCCAAGGCAGCCTAAAACTAACCCTAGGTCGTACAAGGCTCATGGGCCCAAGTGGAGGTGATGTAACACCTTTGGACTTGTAGTTTGACTCGGATTCTGCTGCAGCATCAGATTGTTTCGTCCACAACTCAACGCTCCGGACGAATTTGAAGGTGATTCCAATTGGGTTGGAAAGTGCACGAAATCTAGTTTCCAACAAAAAAAGAATCACCCAATTCGGAGTCCGTATGAAAAACTTGTGTGCGTTTTGAGTCAGGTATGTCTGTGCAGTACGAATCTGAATCCAGAACGTGAGAGACTTGGACTCTATCTTCTCTTGGGCCAAAAGTGACGTGAGAGAACTTTTTGGACAGCAAATAAACATCTCTTTCTTCCTTATCTTCATATGTGGATTGTACAAATGTCCCATACACCTGCAATTAGACAAAACACAAAAGTGTGTGAAGTATTTTTGTTCTGGATAACATAAATAGATTATTGAATAGTTTGCACTAGAAATCACCTGACAAATATGCATATATGCAATATTTTTGGTCATATCCAAGGTAGTCATGTCCTCATCATCCTCCCCTTCTTGAAAATAATGCCGTCCTCGGCGTTGCTTAATCTGAAATGTGGCTAACAAAAGAGACAAGGTGTACATGTTGTATATGTATATGTCATCCATTTTTACTTCCCTTGATTTTTGCATATATGACACATGAATAGATGAGTAACTTGCATAGTTCATAAAATCTAAAGCCAAAAAATTAGCACAAGAAGTAGAAGGCATGAAAATATTGCAACTCAGTTTGCACATATAAGTGAAGCTCTTATTCATTTCAAAAAATTGACAATGTTCATCATTAAACCATCCCAACATTGGTGAATAAACCTTACTTGCATCAAATTTACATGCTACAACATGCTTAAATAAGCAAACATGCAATAAGTCATTCAACACAGAATCATCACCAAGATTAAAGGTCATATCAAAATGATTAAACATTGGTTCTTTTGCATCAGTAGTTAATTCAATGGGTGCACTCAAAATTGTTGGTATTTCAGTTGTTTGATCACATGGCAAAGTCAAATTATCAACGTAGTCCTCTAAAATAGGTGGTGTGATCAAAGTAGTGGGTAGCTCATCAGATGGTGCATTCAAATTGACAAGGCATTCATCATTCTCATGTAGAGATGGAAGATCAATACCTTTGTCATTACCTCTTATGATCAACTCAGATGATGTAGCCACTCTCGGGGGCGATGTGTCACATGGTGGAGGTGATGTAGTCCTGACAACAACGGATGTGGTTGTCATAGTATGCCTAGTAGTTGAAGGAACAATCATATCAACTCTTGGAATGTGCACCGTGCGCTTGTTCTCCTCGTGGCCAACACGTCGTTTTATTTCCTGTTCAGCTTTGCAAGCAAGATGAAACAAATGGTCCATAGGATAACACTCTTCATGAATTAGTATCTCTTGAATATCACGATTTAATCCTCCCCAAAATCTATCCATAAAATCATCTTCACTTTCTTCTAAAGAGGAATGCAACAAGGTAGTTTGTAAATCATCATAATATTTTGTTACAGTTTCACTACCTTGTTTTAAGTGTTGCAACTTCTTAATCATGTCACGAGTATAATAAGCAGGGACGAAAGTATGTCGCATGGTAAGTTTCAAATCATCCCAAGTAGTAGGTATATAATCAGGGTGTAACCGACAATATTCACTCCACCAAACCAAAGCATAACCAGTGAAAGAACCAACCGCAACCTTAACCTTTTTATGTTCATCGAAATTATGGGAAGCAAATATATTTTTTATGTTGAACTCCCATTCAATATATAAAGCAGGTTTAAAACGGCCATTAAATGGTGGTATAGATACATTAACCTGATCATGTGCATTTGGATGTTTGTGCACCTCTCGTGACGGTTGTGGTATTTGCAAAGGTGGTGGCACGTCTCCCGCGATCGACAAAGCCCATGAATTGACTCTGGATCCTGTCATGATTAGTAGAACAAGAAACAAAACCCAAATATAATGTTCCTATAACTATTAGGATGTGGTGGTAAAACGCTCACAGTAAAGCAAATATCAATGTCTTACAAGTTCTTACCATGCAGCAGACGGTGATCGGCAACCAGCGGTGTCAAGTAACTCCGAATATTGAGTAAAGCGATTGCCAGGGGAGCGTACGTATACACGGTGTAGAAATATGTGGAGCTGGGTTGGCTATATATGGTAGCAAAAGATTAGCAATAATCAATTCAAAGATGCAATGTTGAATAAACGCTCAACGACGGTACTGTGCTGGTCCTAGGCTAGACCAGACTAGAGACGCGAGCCTAGAACACTAATGAGGTCACGGCGTAGCACAACTAGCATCAATGAAGGATACTAAGTAGCTCTTGACAGCAAGATATAACTGAAGATCACAACGGCAGCAAAAATAATGATGAAAAACAACTGCCAAGCAGGATATACAACAACTCTCTCTCCAACTTTCCTCTTGAAAAGTTTGAGACAATTTTCTGATAAATTCTTTCAAAGAATGCTACTAACTCAAGCTTTCCAATGCAAAAAGAATCACTCAATTCCGAGTTGATATGAGGAGTCAAAGAATTCTAAAACTGGCCTGAAAAATTGGAACAAGCTGTGTTCACGAACTTCGAAGGGCAAAAAGACCTATCTAGAAGCCGATTTTTAGGTGTCAAATATTGAACTAGCTTCTGCAACTATTTAGATGCGGCTCGTTGCTAGCTTCAGTTTGAGTACTCACGGAGCCAAAACGGACTTCGTATGAGGAAGATACACCTGTTTTACTGAACAGTGCGCAAAACAGAATCCAATCCGAATTCAGGTACGAGATTGATTCTAGATAGATCCAATTTTTTTTCTTCTCGATTTTTTTCTCACGCTTTTTTTTTCTTCTCTCTCTTTTTCTTTTTTTTTTCCTTTTTTTCTCTCTTTTTTATCTCTCTTTTTTTTCTCCCTCTTTCCAAAACAAACTAGATAAGATGCAGATTGGATCAAGTGAAGATGTGAACGATCTCAACTATTATTATGACAATGAATGGTGGGTAGCACGTGGTGGAAATTGATGGATGGGTGGTGGACAGCGCAAGAGATAATGATGCAGCGGTGGCGTGACTAATATGAACAGAACTCGAAACTCTAAACGAACTAGACACTAAGACCAGCAACTCGACACGACGATGCAATCGATAATTCAACTATGCAATCAATGAAAAGAAAATTGCAAAGGCTCAGACTGGCTTGGACCAAGGATGAATAGATCTAACTCTTTTTTGTGGCTTTTTCTTGGACAATAGGTAAGAAAGTAAATCTAATCTAGGAAAACTGGAAATTCTCACCGAGCAACCTGAAAACTGATACCACTTGATAGAGGCGAGGGTCCCGATCTTTCGATGAGATGATAACTATCGATTTGGTGGAGACGACTTTGACAATCCGACTACAAACATGAACGACGTTGCGCCTTAGCAATCGCTAAACCAATCTCCTGAGGTTACTGACGATGCTGGAAGCACGGTCAGCCTGACCACGAAGGTCTATTCCTGCAAGCAATCGAAGAACGAGCAAGAATATGATAAAGCAATCTGAATATTGCAAATATATATAAAGTATTGATAACGGTGGGGATCCGGAAGCGGTCTTGGTCTGGTCGTTGGACACAAACGAAGTACACGAAGTTGCAATGGCTAACTTTTAACTAAACAAATCCCAAGGAAAAGCTACTAGATGGATCTACTTATATAGGAGCAAGGGGTGGCGGCCAAGGAGGTGGGAGGACGTCCCAAGGCAGCCTAAAACTAAATCTAGGTCGTACAAGGCCAATGGGCCCAAGTGGAGGTGATGTAACACCTTTGGACTTGTAGTTTGACTCGGATTCTGCTGCAGCATCAGATTGTTTCGTCCACAACTCAACGCTCCGGACGAATTTGAAGGTGATTCCAATTGGGTTGGAAAGTGCATGAAATCTAGTTTCCAACAAAAAATGAATCACCCAATTCGGAGTCCGTATGAAAAACTTGTGTGCGTTTTGAGTCAGGTATGTCTGTGCAGTCCGAATCTGAATCCAGAACGTGAGAGACTTGGACTCTATCTTCTCTTGGGCCAAAAGTGACGTGAGAGAACTTTTTGGACAGCAAATAAACATCTCTTTCTTCCTTATCTTCATATGTGGATTGTACAAATGTCCCATACACCTACAATTAGACAAAACACAAAAGTGTGTGATATCAGTTTTCGATGGTTATCATCTCATCGAAAGATCGGGACACCCCCGCCTCCATCAAGTGGTATCAGTTTTCAGGTTGCTCGGTGAGAATTTCTAGTTTTTCTAGATTAGATTTATTTTCCTACCTATTGTCCAAGAAAAAGCCACAAAAAAGAGTTAGATCTATTCATCCTTGGTCCAAGCCAGTCTGAGCCATTGCAATTTTCTTTTCATTGCTTGCATAGTTGAATCATCGGTTGCATCGTCGTGTCGAGTTGCTGGTCTTAGTGTCTAGTTCGTTTAGAGTTTTGAGTTCTGTTCACATTAGTCACGCCACCGCTGCATCATTATCTCTTCCGCTGTCCACCACCCATCCATCAATTTCCACCACGTGCTACCCACCATTCATTGTCATAATAATAGTTGAGATCGTTCACATCTTCACTTGATCGAATCTGCATCTTATCTAGTTTATCTTGGAAAGAGGGAGAAAAAGAAGATAAAGAAAAAAAAAGAGAAAAAAGGAAAGAAAAAAGAAAGAAAAAGAGGGAGAAGAAAAAGAAAAAAAAGGCGTGAGAAAAAAAAAAGAGAGAAAAAAAAATTGGCTCTATCTAGAATCAATCTCGTACCTGAATTCGGATTGGAATCTGTTTTGCGCACTGTTCAGTAAAACATGTGTATCTTCCTCATATGAAGTCAGTTTTGGCTCCGTGAGGACTCAAATTGAAGATAGCGACGAGCCGCATCTAAATAGTTGCAGAAGCTAGTTCAATATTTGACACCTCAAAATCAGCTTCTAAATAAGTCTTTTTGCCCTCCGAAGTTCGTGAACACAACTTGTTCCAATTTTTCAGGCCAGTTTTAGAATTCTTTGACTCCTCATATCAACTCGGAATTGAGTGATTCTTTTTGCATTGGAAAGCTTGAGTTAGTAGCATTCTTTGAAAGAATTTATCAGAAAATTGTCTCAAACTTTTCAAGAGGAAAGTTGGAGAGAGAGTTGTTGTATATCCTGCTTGGCAGTTGTTTTTCATCATTATCTTCACTGCCGTTGTGATCTTCACTTATATCTTGCTGTCAAGAGCTACTTAGTATCCTTCATTGATGCTAGTTGTGCTACGCCGTGACCTCATTAGTGTTCTAGGCTCGCGTCTCTAGTCCGGTCTAGCCTAGGACCAGCACAGTACCGTCGTTGAGCGTTTATTCAACATTGCATCTTTGAATTGATTATTGCTAATCTTTTGCTACCATATATAGCCAACCCAGCTCCACATATTTCTACACCATGTATACGTACGCTTCCCTGGCAATCGCTTCACTCAATATTCGGAGTTACTTGACACCGCTGGTTGCCGATCACCGCCTGCTGCATGGTAAGAACTTGTAAGACATTGATATTTGCTTTACTGTGAGCGTTTTACCACCACATCCTAGTAGTTATAGGAACATTATTTTTGGGTTTTGTTTCTTGTTCTACTAATCATGACAGGATCCAGAGTCAATTCATGGGCTTTGTCGATCGCGGGAGACGTGCCACCACCTTTGCAAATACCACAACCGTCACGAGAGGTGCACAAACATCCAAATGCACATGATCAGGTTAATGTATCTATACCACCATTTAATGGCCGTTTTAAACCTGCTTTATATATTGAATGGGAGTTCGACATAAAAAATATATTTGCTTCCCATAATTTCAATGAACATAAAAAGGTTAAGGTTGCGGTTGGTTCTTTCACTGGTTATGCTTTGGTTTGGTGGAGTGAATATCAGGTTACACCCTGATTATATACCTACTACTTGGGATGATTTGAAACTTGCCATGCGACATACTTTCGTCCCTTCTTATTATACTCGTGACATGATTAAGAAGTTGCAACACTTAAAACAAGGTAGTGAAACTGTAACAAAATATTATGATGATTTACAAACTACCTTGTTGCATTCCTCTTTAGAAGAAAGTGAAGATGATTTTATGGATAGATTTTGGGGAGGATTAAACCGTGATATTCAAGAGATACTAATTCATGAAGAGTGTTATCCTATGGACCATTTGTTTCATCTTGCTTGCAAAGCTGAACAGGAAATAAAACGACGTGTTGGCCACGAGGAGAACAAGCGCACGGTGCACATTCCAAGAGTTGATATGATTGTTCCTTCAACTACTAGGCATACTATGACAACCACATCCGTTGTTGTCAGGACTACATCACCTCCACCATGTGACACATCGCCCCCGAGAGTGGCTACATCATATGAGTTGATCATAAGAGGTAATGACAAAGGTACTGATCTTCCATCTCTACATGAGAATGATGAATGCCTTGTCAATTTGAATGCACCATCTGATGAGCTACCCACTACTTTGATCACACCACCTCTTTTAGAGGACTACGTTGATAATTTCACTTTGCCATGTGATCAAACAACTGAAATACCAACAATTTTGAGTGCACCCATTGAATTAACTATTGATGCAAAAGAACCAATGTTTAATCATTTTGATATGACCTCTAATCTTGGTGATGATTCTGTGTTGAATGACTTATTGCATGTTTGCTTGTTTAAGCATGTTGTAGCATGTAAATTTGATGCAAGTAAGGTTTATTCACCAATGTTGGGATGGTTTAATGATGAACATTGTCAATCTTTTGAAATGAATAAGAGCTTCACTTATATGTGCAAACTGAGTTGCAATATTTTCATGCCTTCTACTTCTTGTGCTAATTTTTTGGCTTTAGATTTTATGAACTATGCAAGTTACTCATCTATTCATGTGTCATATATGCAAAAATCAAGGGAAGTAAAAATGGATGACATATACATATACAACATGTACACCTTGTCTCTTTTGTTAGCCACATTTCAGATTAAGCAACGCCGAGGACGGCTTTATTTTCAAGAAGGGAAGGATGATGAGGACATGACTACCTTGGATATGACCAAAAATATTGCATATATGCATATTTGTCAGGTGATTTCTAGTGCAAACTATTTAATTATCTATTTATGTTATCCAGAACAAAAATACTTCACACACTTTTGTGTTTTGTCTAATTGCAGGTGTATGGGACATTTGTACAATCCACATATGAAGATAAGGAAGAAAGAGATGTTTATTTTCTGCCCAAAAAGTTCTCTCACGTCACTTTTGGCCCAAGAGAAGATAGAGTCCAAGTCTCTCACGTTCTGGATTCAGATTCGGACTGCACAGACATACCTGACTCAAAACGCACACAAGTTTTTCATACGGACTCCGAATTGGGTGATTCTTTTTTTGTTGGAAACTAGATTTCGTGCACTTTCCAACCCAATTGGAATCACCTTCAAATTCGTCCGGACCGTTGAGTTGTGGACGAAACAATCTGATGCTGCAGCAGAATCCGAGTCAAACTACAAGTCCAAAGGTGTTACATCACCTCCACTTGGGCCCATGAGCCTTGTACAACCTAGGGTTAGTTTTAGGCTGCCTTGGGACGTCCTCCAACCTCCTTGGCCGCCACCCCTTGCTCCTATATAAGTAGATCCATCTAGTAGCTTTTTCCTGGGGATTTGTTTAGTTAAAAGTTAGCCATTGCAACTTCGTGTACTTCGTTTATGTCCAACGACCAGACCAAGACCGCTTCCGGATCCCCACCATTATCAATACTTCATATATATTTGCAATATTCAGATTGCTTTATCATATTCTTGCTCGTTCTTCGATTGCTTGCAGGAATAGACCTTCGTGGTCAGGCTGACCGTGCTTCCAGCATCGTCAGTAACCTCAGGAGATTGGTTTAGCGATTGCTAAGGCGCAACGTCGTGCACGTTCGTAGTCGGATTGTCAAAGTCGTATCCACCAAATCGATAGTTATCATCTCATCGAAAGATCGGGACACCCCCGCCTCTATCAACTAGCATGAGTAGAAGTTGTTTGAGCCCTGATGTGCCTACTCATTCATGCTTGTTGTCATGCCTGCTACTGCTTAGAGTTGAGTCAGGTCTTATTGTGACGCCCGGGTAATCAAGCTACAGTGATCCCCCGCTAATGCTACCACGTCACCTCGGTTACTAATAATAAACTAGCGATAGTTCAAAACCGAAACAAATTCAAAATTTAATTAAAGGATAGAACAACAGTTTTCAAATGTTAAAACCAAAATGTTCGGGTTGTGTCAAATATTGCATAGGTAATTACAGTGAAGAACCCATAATTAAGTAAAATATTTAAATGCACTATAGTTGGTAAAACAATGACAAAACAATTATTTAAATGCTTTTAAATACTAAACAAATATTAAACTAGTTTATTTAGTCACTAAGAACTTTTTACAATTCCAATTTAGGTGTGGGCTTTAACTTATTATATAAAACTATAACTATTAAAGAACTAAGCTAAAACAGAAAAGAAATAAAATAAACAAATGAAAACAAAAACAATACAAAGATGCAGAAAAGGAAAAAGACCCCCCCCCCCCGGGCCAACCGACCAACGGGCTGGCCCAGTCGGCCACCAGGCCATCCCATCCACTCCCCATAACCCACGCTCCCTCCCGAAACCCTAACCAACCACCTACACTCCCCCACTCGCTCACCCACGACCCCTCGCTCCTCCTCCCGATCCAATCTGGATCGGGGCCGACCGCGTAGCCTGTCACTGCG
>NC_041392.1:362531666-362536518 GCF_002162155.2 Triticum dicoccoides
GCCTGCTGCCGCTCCGAGGTCGCCGCCTCCACCCCGCAGTCACGCCCTGCCCGCGCTCCGGGCCGCACTCGCACCGCACGCGCGCGTCCCGTGCCTTGCGCCCGCCTCCATCACGCCCCGCTCACCCTTGCTGCAAGCCCCCCCTCCGCCTCGCGCGCGCTCGCGTCATGCGCGCGTGACCGCCCAGGCCCGGCTCTCCGCGCCGCTGCTCCCCGCTGCCCCCACCGACTGCCCTGCGCCGACGCCCCTGCACATGGCCTCGCCGCACCCGGGAACGCCTCCCTGGCCGCGGACCCGTGCTCCCCACTACGACAGCTCCTCCCCAGCAAGCGCGCGCCCGTGCTGACCATGCCCGCGGCCACCCCTCTCCGTCAACGCCTCGCCGCGACCGGCGTCTCCCCTGGCAGGTGCCGTGGCCGCCGGCGCCCTGCTGCGCTGGGTCAGGGGCTCCGCCCGCTAACGGGCGCCCCACAGTGCCCCTGCGCCTGCGCGCCCGTTCGCCTGCAAGCCCCCTGCCTATGACACAGGGGGCCCACCATGAGAACGTTTTGCAAAAAAAGAATTAAATAAATATAAATAAATATAAATAAATAAATAGATAATAATTAAATTAACTAATTCATTAATTAAATAATTAATTAATTAAGTTAATTAATCATGTTTAATTAATCTAATTAACTAGTTAGTTTAATTAAACAGTAATTAGATTAGTTAAACCCTAATTAGACTAAACAGTGTATGACCAGTGGGACCCACCGTCAGATTGACCCAGTCAACACCTCTGTTGACTGTTGATGTCATGATGACGTCAGCATGCACTATTTTGGATAATGTTGAATTAAATTAATTAAATAAATTCTAAAAATGATTTAAAACTTTAGGAAACCATATAAAATAAACCGTAGCTCAGATAAAAATACTTTCTACATGAAAGTTTCTTAGAACGATGAGACGAATCCGGATACGCAGCCCGTTCGTCCGCCACGCATCCCTAGCATAGCAAACACGCAACTTTCCCCCTCCGGTTCGTCTGTCTGAAAACGCAAAACACTGGGAATACCTTCTCGGATGTTTTTCCCCTTCACCGGTACCACCTCGTACCGCGTTAGGGCACGCCTAGCACCACGCTTTGTCATGTCATACATCGTCATGCACTTGTTTGCATTGTATTTATTGTTTCTTCCCCCTCTTCTCTCGCTAGACACCGAGACCGACGCCGCTGCTACCCAGTACGACTACGGTGTTGATGACCCCTCTCTCTTGCTAGAGCAACCAGGCAAGCCCCCCCTTGATCACCAGATATCGCCTACTCTCCTCTATACTGCTTGCATTAGAGTAGTGTAGCATGTTACTGCTTTCCGTTAATCCTATCCTGATGCATAGCCTGTCATTGTTGCTACAACTGTTGATACCTTACCTGCAATCCTAAATGCTTAGTATAGGGAGCTAGTTTATCATCAGTGGCCACACATTCTTGTTCGTCTGCCATGCTATACTATTGGGCCGTGATCACTCGAGAGTTGGTCACGGGTATATACCTATACTTTATACATGATACATGTGATGACTAAAGTCGGGTTGGCTCGAGGAGTACCCGCGAGTGATTCACGGATTGGGGGCTGAAAGGACCTTTGTCCCGACGGCCCTCTGGGTGGATCTTTGTGGCGGAGCGATAGGGCAGGATGAGACCACCTAGGAGAGAGGTGGGCCTGGCCCTGGTCGGCGTTCGCGGTGTCTTCAAGATAACACGTTTAACGAGATCTTGGTATTTGATCTGAGTCTGGCTACTGGCCTATACGCACTAACCATCTACGCGGGGACAGTTATGGGCACTCGACATCGTGGTATCAGCCGAAGCCTTCGTGACGTCAGCGACTGAGTGGCGCGCGCCGGATTGGACTGGAACGCCTGTTAGGCTAGGTCTGCTTATGGCCGCGTTCGCAACGTGCAGGTGTGCAAAGGGCGATGATGAGGACATGACTACCTTGGATACGACCAAAAATATTGCATACATGCATATTTGTCAGGTGATTTCTAATGCAAACTATTCAATAGTCTATTTATGTTATCCAGAACAAAAATACTTCACACACTTTTGTGTTTTGTCTAATTGCAGGTGTATGGGACATTTGTACAATCCACATATGAAGATAAGCGAAAAGGAGATGTTTAGGTTGTGTTCAAAAAGTCCTCTCACGTCACTTTTGGGCCAAGAGAAGATAGAGTCCAAGTCTCTCACGTTCTGGATTCAGATTCGGACTGCACAGACATACCTGACTCAAAACGCCAACAACTTTTTCATACGGACTCCGAATTGGGTGATTCTTTTTTTGTTGGAAACTAGATTTCGTGCTCTTTCCATCCCAATTGGATTCACCTTCAAATTTGATGAGGACATCAATACCATTGTTACACCCACAGCCCCTACTGTTACATATACTGGACCAATTACTAGAGCTCGCGCACGCCAATTAAATTACCAGGTACTTTCGTTTCTTGGTAATGATTCTAATGTTCATGAGATTATGATGCTGCCTAAATTGGATACATTTGTTTTGCTTACGAATGAAGGGCCTAGCTTGGAGAAGGATGAACATTGGAGCAAGAACACACATGGAGTTGATGGCATGCGCAAGGGGATCAAGAACGGAGTTACAAGTGATGATTTCAGGACTTTAAAGCCGCCATAAGGAGTGCATGAAGCCTTGGACGAAATATACAAGATGTCACTTCATAATATTCGTCCATAGGCTATTCTAGGTGCTGTGTCACCTTATTAATGGGCCAGGCCCATGTAATTTAGAAATACTTAAGTATAGGCTATTTTTAGAGTCCGTATGTGTGGGGAAACAAGAGTTAGGGTTGGTTTCGGACCCCACCCTCAAGGGCCACGAAATTCCCCCCTCTTCCTCCATATATACAACCCTTAGGGCGTCGTTTAGACTTTGGTATTTGTTTAGTTAAAAGTTAGCCATTGCAACTTCGTGTACTTCGTTTGCGTCCAACGACCAGACCAAGACCGCTTCCGGATCCCCACCATTATCAATACCTCATATATATTTGCAATATTCAGATTGCTTTATCATATTCTTGCTCGTTCTTCGATTGCTTGCAGGAATAGACCTTCGTGGTCAGGCTGACCGTGCTTCCGGCATCGTCAGTAACCTCAGGAGATTGGTTTAGCGATTGCTAAGGCGCAACGTCATGCACGTTTGTAGCCGGATCGTCAAAGTCGTCTCCACCAAATCGATAGTTATCATCTCATCGAAAGATCGGGACACCCTCGCCTCTATCAGGCGATGGGCCCAGACCCCTACGCCATAGGATTTAGACCGGCATGCTGACCTCTCTGTTGTGCCTAGGTAGGGCTGCGACGTGTTGATCTTCCGAGGCCGGGCATGACCCAGAAAAGTGTGTCCGGCCAAATGGGATCGAGCGTGTTGGGTTATGTGGTGCACCCCTGCAGGGAAGTTAATCTATTCGAATAGCCGTGATCTTCGGTAACAGGACGACTTGGAGTTGTACCTTGACCTTATGACAACTAGAACCGGATACTTAGTAAAACACACCATTCCAAGTGCCAGATACAACCGGTGGTCACTCTCTCACAGGGCGACGAGGGGAGGATCATCGGTTAGGTTTATGCTACACGATGCTACTTGGTGAACTTACCACCTACTCTCTTCTACATGCTGCAAGATGGAGGTGGCCAGAAGCGTAGTCTTCGATAAGGACTAGCTATCCCCCTCTTATTCAGGCATTCTGCAGTTTAGTCCACATAAGATACCCTTATTCCTTTTGATACCAATGCATACATATGTAGTGTAGCTCCTTGCTTGCGAGTACTTTGGATGAGTACTCATGGTTGCTTTGCTCTGTCTTTTCCCCTTTTCTATACCCGATTGCTGCGACCAGACGTTGGAGCCCAGGAGCCAGACGCCACCGTCGATGACGACTACTACTACTCGGGAGGTGCCTCCTACTACATGTAGCCCGCTGACAGCGACCAGGAGTAGTTTAGGAGGTTCCCAGGCAGGAGGCCTGCGCCTCTTTCGATTTGTATCCCAGTTTGTGCTAGCCTTCTTAAGGCAAACTTGTTTAACTTATGTCTGTACTTAGATATTGTTGCTTCCGCTGACTCGTCTATGATCGAGTTCTTGTATTCGAGCATTCAAGGCCCCTGGCTTGTAATATGATGCTTGTATGACTTATTTTATTTGTAGAGTTGTGTTGTGATATCTTCCCGTGAGTCCCTGATCTTGATCGTACACGTTTGCGTGTATGATTAGTGTACGGTCAAATTGGGGGCATCACAAGTTGGTATCAGAGTCAACTGCCTGTAGGAATCCCCCTTCCACGCTCCTTGGCCGAAGTCGAGTCTAGTCATTGAAAAAGTTTTACTAACATGGTTGTGTGGCTTACGGGCCCATGTCGCCATTGGGTGGTATTAGGATCTTTTACTCCTTGTCTATACTCTAGGACTCTGATCTCTCTTCTATTCGGGTTAAATGAATTTTGCTAAATCTAACATTAGGATCTTGTTATCACTTTCTCCGGAGAGCCCCTTATTACTGATGATCGTCTGCTGCACGTGAAGACCCTGAAGATACTCTCCCTGTTAACCCGAGAACTTGTGTTCATCGCGTTTGCAATTCCCCTTCCACCGTCAACCCTTATGGATAACTACTTGTAGTTGTTATTCTTACATTCATCCCCAGTTGATCTTGTTATTACAAGATACCCCGAAATACTCGCCGTTGTTTCGATAATCCTTTAAGCTTACTGCCTTGTTGTTCTTTGTCACCTGAATACCCCTATGGATAATTCTCGCACTTATCGAGTATCCGCTCAC
>NC_041392.1:362536919-362541265 GCF_002162155.2 Triticum dicoccoides
AGTTGTTCATGTGTTTCACAATGGTCTTCGAAATACGATTCGATCCTCCAAAACTCCTTAGTAGCTTATTGCTCTGCAATACTTGTCTGCTTGCATTATGGATGCTTTCCATATGTTTGGCAATATTCGTCATTATCCTTAGACACCGTCATTTTGATCCTATTGTTTCAACATGAGTGTGAATGCATGCAATCATCAGTTGATCCTTTCAAATTATCTTTCTGGCTCAGACGCCATTTTTGAACATGAGCTTGTTCTCGACCAATATGTTTGCCGTCAATTGTACCCTTAGGTCTATTGAACTTATCCACCCTTGATCAGAGCGTCTGCTTCTGATCCTTCTATTTGGAAATCATAATTCCTTTGATATCTAAGCATCGAATAATTCAGGTGTTCTATAATCTGATGCCCTTGCATCCTTTCTTCAACTGATTGTGTGCCGATGCTCACATCAGCTCCGATATGGACCGTCAGATCCTTTATTGGATTAATATTCGACAGTGTCCTCCTTATTCGATAACCTCGTGAGCCTTTCCTCTGATACATAATGCTTTTGGTAAATTCTATCCTTTGTTTTTCTTAACCATGCTCTACTATCGAGCTTGTGTTATTTACTATTGAAGCTTGTGATATATGTTTCCGCGATACCCTGACGGGTTGAACCTATGCCTTCCTTAATATGTGTGAACTCGAAAGTTTTCACGAGTCATACTCTTCTGGTGTTTTGCTAGATAAAAATTTCAACACTACAACCTCTTCGAAAGTGAGAAGTGAATGAAAGGTTATGCATTGGGGAAGTGGGAGTCGACCTTGAACTTTGTGTTCATGCCCATGGACACGATGTAGATCTTATCATTAAAACTTCTCTTAAATTAATTATTCCTTTGCTATAAGTTCATCTTATATCTGGGATTCGGCCTTTTGCAATCGTGGTTCCGACCATGTTCTCCTTTAAATACCATTTCTCATGCAAGTTTAAGCACTCGTCTTCTGGAGAGCAATACTCTACCCCAACCTCTACTTTGATCTGTCGTCGAGTATTACCCCCTGGTATCTCGAGATTATCTTGGAATTGTATAATTTCTTATGAGTTCTTCATCAAGTACTACATTCTCACTGATTACAATTTTTCATTGGCTCTGAGTTATTAAACACTCAAAGACACCGATAACTGAACCGAGTCTGCACTACGGTTCAACGACACTTGATAACCTTCTTTAAGTACGAGTTTGTACCCGGCCACACCATTCCTAGCCTGTATGGCTATATCATTGTCGTGGTGATTTTAACTGTGCTACCTGGTCCTTATTCTTGGAGCACCACTTCGACTATGTGCTAAGCTTATGTCGATCTTCCTCATCATATCATTTCGCCTTGAACCGCAAGCTTGGTTTCGAGTTTGTGTCGTATCCGTGGTTCCAATAACCTTTCGCTTCATCATTCCTTTGACTTGATGTCATCGCCAATCGATTACATCTTCAGGTGATCTCTCGACAAATATGTCGTGATCATCATCAACATCCTAAGCTCTTCCAAGATATATATCGAATTCTTGATGGGTAATACCATCCTTGCCCCTCGATGATTCGTGTTATCATCGACCACTTTATTGCCTTCCGTTCAACACAAACTTGTTCGTGTTTTGTGTTATACCTTGAGATCCTTGCTACCCAGCAGATGTTCTTCTTACCTTGGAAGTATTACCATCTTTTATGTCAAGAAAGTTGTGAGAATTTCACCACCTCTCGAAAATTCTGGATGCAAGCGATACTTATAACCATCACCATTCTTTTCTTGGTCCCCGTGTTGTTTCCAACCAGGATACCAACAACTAAACGGTGATGTTTGGATTCTGTACTTCTAGCAAACCTATTGCTTTGAAGTTAATGGTCAATAGTTTAATTTTAGACTATTGGTTATTGAATCACCATTCTAACATTGATCATGCTACCTGAGCCAATATTTTGGGTGCACCTTTCAACCAATGCTTAAGTATGTATGTTTTCCTCGAGCATACATCATTATATCATTTGATCTAACGAATGTTATCTCCTTGTTCACATAATTGTGGAAATTCATATTTTTGAAAACCTTGAGGAATTAACGCTGAGACCATCAGCCACCCCCTCATCCTCTCCTTGGTTTAATGATGAACTCTTCTTTCAGAACTCGTTCCCATAATTCATTTCCCGAGAATCATACAATGTCTTATCGTCGATTTGTGTCGCACCTTTTCTTCTCAGGCATCCCGAGTCTGAGGTATCATGGCCCCAATCAGATCTGAAACTCGGTCAGATATGATGGTTAGAACAAATATCCAAGAGTTGTAACATTGGTCTTTATATGACCCTGTAAGGCGATGTCATGCCTAGCACACCTGGCCGGAGGACCTATTGTTGTAGTTTCCATTTTAGCAAGGTTAGCCATTCTGCCATGAGGAAATTGGAAGACTTATTCTATGAGTTGTCCTGATGGATCCTTTGGGTATCCAAAGTATGACCATTGCCTGGAGACCATGTCAATGCTATCTCGAAGCATGTCTGTGGTACTCCGATTTTTCAATAGGAGCATTTGAAGCACAATGCTAAATTTTCTTTGTCCATTATCCAAACACCATTGTATGGGTAATGTCATGAAATTTCTCTCCCCTTTCCTAAAGGGTTTTCTACATTATATCATGTCATGGATATCATGCTCTGCTTGTCCTTGGAAGGGTTATACCCCCTGAAATATGTGTTTAAAGACATTTTCCTTTCCATTGTTCTATTTAATCGGATAATCGTATTTTCCTTCCCATTGTTTTGTTTAACCTTTCTTGTAATATGACTTATCTGAGCAGTGATAATTCCCTGCTTAGGTAAGCACCTTGTTGTACCACTCTGTCACGAAGACCCTGTTACTATTGTTGATGACATTTCGGTAGCCACCGATGGGCGAGAACCTTGCCTATTGGTCCGCCTCGTACAATGAGCAGGAAAATGGTTCTCTTCGTCCCTCGCCCTTGGTACCAACGTTGTTGCCAACATAACCGACAGTCTCTTCTCTGACATGCCTGGCTATCATGATGCCTTGCTATCATGACCGTGCAAGATGTCAGTGCCCTCCTACTTTACCCACATGGTGGGCCCATAACCCACAGTTCCACAGGATCGAAACCTGACTCTCATGTACATCCCTGCTTCAAAGTTATCCCTTATGCTTGGCTTCGTAGGTAATTCGCGAGCCACCTTCCTACTGCTCTATTCTAGTATCAGACGCAATGCTTACTCTCGCTGCTCTGAACCCCTTTCTCACTTTGGTTTCGACTTTGAGCAGCTATCTATCCGCTTGGACCCTCTCATTGTACCTTCGTATCGTACTCTCGATGTATATTATATGTTCAACTCGAGAGATAATCTTATGCTCATTCATGGTTAACCCCAGATTGTTTCCCTCGTAAGCATGCTGTCGTAGCCGAGCTGCCCCTACCTATTCGTAAGTACGTTGGAGTTCCTGAAGAAAAATATGATGACTTCCTCGTGATGACCTGAAGCAGAGGAATGAAGGCATCGATGTAATGGATCGACCTCTCCGAGAAGAGCAACCAAGACCGAGAAGACTCGATAGAATTTCTTAGCCACATCTTTCCCTTACTCCCCTCTTAAATCTCGGGACGAGATTTCTTGTAGTGGAGGAGAATTGTGACGCCCGGGTAATCAAGCTACAGTGATCCCCCGCTAATGCTGCCACGTCACCTTGGTTACTAATAATAAACTAGCGATAGTTCAAAACCGAAACAAAATGAAAATTTAATTAAAGGATAGAACAAAAGTTTTCAAATGTTAAAACCAAAATGTTCGGGTTGTGTCAAATATTGCATAGGTAATTACAGTGAAGAACCCATAATTAAGTAAAATATTTAAATGCACTATAGTTGGTAAAACAACGGCAAAACAATTATTTAAATGCTTTTAAATACTAAACAAATATTAAACTAGTTTATTTAGTCACTAAGAACTTTTTACAATTCCAATTTAGGTGTGGGCTTTAACTTATTATATAAAACTATAACTATTAAAGAACTAAGCTAAAACAGAAAAGAAATAAAATAAACAAAACAAAAGAAAAACAATACAAAGATGCGGAAAAGAAAAAGACCCCCCCCCCCGGGCCAACCGACCAACGGGCCGGCCCAGTCGGCCATCAGGCCATCCCATCCACTCCCCATAACCCACGCTCCCTCCCAAAACCCTAACAAACCACCCACACTCCCCCACTCGCTCACCCACGACCCCTCGCTCCTCCTCCCGATCCAATCTGGATCGGGGCCGACCGCGTAGCCCGTCGCTGCGCAGACCCCGCCGCCA
>NC_041392.1:362541491-362569877 GCF_002162155.2 Triticum dicoccoides
CCGGGCCGCACTCGCACCGCACGCGCGCGTCCCACGCCTTGCGCCCGCCTCCATCACGCCCCGCTCACCCCCTGCTACAAGCCCCCTCCGCCTCGCGCGCGCTAGCATCCTGCGCACGTGATCGCCCAGGCCTGGCTCTCCGCGCCGCTGCTCCCCGCTGCCCCCACCGACTGCCCTGCGCCGCCGCCCCTGCACATGGCCTCGCCGCACCCGGGCAAGCCTCCCTGGCCGCGGACCCGTGCTCCCCACTGCGACAGCTCCTCCCCAACAAGCGCGCGCCCGTGCTGACCATGCCCACGGCCACCCCTCTCCGTCAACGCCTCGCCGCGACCGGCGTCTCCCCTGGCAGGTGCCGTGGCTGCGGGCGCCCTGCTGCGCCGGGTCAGGGGCTCCACCCGCTAACGGGCGCCCCTGCGCCCGCGCGCCCATTCGCCCACAAGCCCCCTGCCTATGACACAGGGGGCCCACCATGAAAACGTTTTGCAAAAAAAGAATTAAATATAAATAAATAAATATAAATAAATAAATATAAATTAATAAATAGATAATAATTAAATTAACTAATTCATTAATTAAATGATTAATTAATTAAGTTAATTAATCCTGTTTAATTAATCTAATTAACTAGTTAGTTTAATTAAATAGTAATTAGATTAGTTAAACCCTAATTAGACTAAGCAGTGTATGACCAATGGGACCCACCGTCAGATTGACCCAGTCAACACCTCTGTTGACTGCTGATGTCATGCTGACGTCAGCATCCACTATTCTAGATAATGTTGAATTAAATTAATTAAATAAATTCTAAAAATGATTTAAAACTTTAGAAAATCATATAAAATAAACCGTAGCTCAGATGAAAATACTTTCTACATGAAAGTTGCTCAGAACGACGAGACGAATCCGGATTCGCAGCCCGTTCGTCCGCCACGCATCCCTAGCATAGCAAACACGCAACTTTCCCCCTCCGGTTCGTCTGTCCGAAAACGCAAAACACCGGGAATACCTTCCCGGATGTTTTCCCCCTTCAGCGGTACCACCTCGTACCGCATTAGGGCACGCCTAGCACCACGCTTTGTCATGTCATGCATCGTCATGCATTTGTTTGCATTATATTTATTGTTTCCTCCCCCTCTTCTCTCGCTAGACACCGAGACCGACGCCGCTGCTACCCAGTACGACTACGGTGTTGACGACCCCTCTCTCTTGCCAGAGCAACCAGGCAAGCCCCCCCCCCCCCTTGATCACCAGATATCGCCTACTCTCCTCTATACTGCTTGCATTAGAGTAGTGTAGCATGTTACTGCTTTCCGTTAATCCTATCCTGATGCATAGCCTGTCATTGTTGCTACAACTGTTGATACCTTACCTGCAATCCTAAATGCTTAGTATAGGAAGCTAGTTTATCATCAGTGGCCATACATTCTTGTCCGTCTTCCATGCTATACTATCGGGTCATGATCACTCGGGAGTTGATCACGGGTATATACATATACTTTATACATGATACATGTGATGACTAAAGTCGGGTTGGCTCGAGGAGTACCCGCGAGTGATTCACGGATCGGGGGCTGAAAGGACCTTTGTCCCGACGGCCCTCTGGGTGGATCTTTGTGGCGGAGCGACAGGGCAGGTCGAGACCACCTGGGAGAGAGGTGGGCCTGGCCCTGGTCGGCGTTCGCGGTGTCTTCAAGATAACACGTTTAACGAGATCTTGGTATTTGATCTGAGTCTGGCTACTGGCCTATACGCACTAACCATCTACTCGGGGACAGTTATTGGCACTCGACGTCGTGGTATCAGTCGAAGCCTTCGTGACGTCAGCAACTAAGTGGCGCGTGCCGGATTGGACTGGAACGCCTGCTAGGCTAGGTCTGCTTCCAGCCACGTTCGCAACGTGCAGGTGTGCAAAGGGCGATGGGCCCAGACCCCTGTGCCATAGGATTTAGACCGGCGTGCTGACCTCTCTGTTGTGCCTAGGTAGGGTTGTGACGTGTTGATCTTCCGAGGCCGGGCATGACCCAAAAAAGTGTGTCCAGCCAAATGGGATCGAGCGTGTTGGGTTATGTGGTGCACCCCTGTAGGGAAGTTAATCTACTCAAATAGCCGTGATCTTCGATAACAGGACGACTTGGAGTTGTACCTTGACCTTATGACAACTAGAACCGGATACTTAGTAAAACACACCATTCCAAGTGCCAGATACAACCGGTGGTCGCTCTCTCACAGGGCGACGAGGGGAGGATCGTCCGTTAGGTTTATGCTACACGATGCTACTTGGTGAACTTACCACCTACTCTCTTCTACATGCTGCAAGATGGAGGTGGCCAGAAGCGTAGTCTTCGATAAGGACTAGCTATCCCCCACTTATTCAGGCATTATGTAGTTCAGTCCACATAAGATACACTTATTCCTTTTGATACCAATGCATACATATGTAGTGTAGCTCCTTGCTTGCGAGTACTTTGGATGAGTACTCACGGTTGCTTTGCTCCCTCTTTTCCCCTTTTTCTATACCCGATTGCTGCGACCAGACGTTGGAGCCCAGGAGCCAGACGCCACCGTCGACGATGACTACTACTACTCGGGAGGTGCCTCCTACTACGTGTAGCCCGCTGACAGCGACCAGGAGTAGTTAGGAGGATCCCAGGCAGGAGGCCTGCGCCTCTTTCGATTTGTATCCCAGTTTGTGCTAGCCTTCTTAAGGCAAACTTGTTTAACTTATGTCTGTACTCAGATATTGTTGCTTCTGCTGACTCGTCTATGATCGAGTTCTTGTATTCGAGCCTTCGAGGCCCCTGGCTTGTAATATGATGCTTGTATGACTTATTTTATTTGTAGAGTTGTGTTGTGATATCTTCCCATGATTCCCTGATCTTGATCGTACATGTTTGCGTGTATGATTAGTGTACGGTCAAATTGGGGGCGTCACACTTATTCATCGGGAATGAATTGGAATGTGGTGAACATGTCCTACTATTGAGAGCTAAGTGTGTGAACATGATTTGGTAAAGGTAGCGGTGAGAGGCCATGTAGGAGTACATGGTGGGTTGTCTCATTGAAACCGTCCTCAGGAACTGAGTTTTTTGTTTGTGATCCATGAACAGCTACTACCACACATTGGGCTCCAGGCACTCCAAGCTCTCTCGACTTATTAATCAACCTGATCTCTGTCCAGGAGTTGCAACTAGTTTCTGGTGTTTGCAGGTTGTGTTAGTAGTCTACCGAATGGCACCCGGTATAGGTGGGCTTGGGACAGACTAGGCACTATGGGACGGTGTACCAAGCATAGATCCATCCGTCGAGGTGGGCTTGGGAACCCTGCACATCGTTTGGGGCTATGAGTGACACCCCGACCGGATCTCCTTGCGGATGGAACCCGAATAGGCGATAAACCTGGAGACTTGTGTGGTTAGTCAGCTCGTGGCCGACACCCTCGCCAGGCTTTCGCTTGAAGGTTGCCGAGATACATGAGGTGTACATGGCGGTGAGTGGTGAGAGCGTGTGTGAAGAAGCACACCCCTGCAGGGTTAACATCATCTATTAGAATAGTCGTGTCCGCGGTAAAGGACTGCTGGGTTGCCTGTACAGTTCATAGACAAGTGAAAGTGGATACTCTAAAATGCGCAAGATAAGTGTGAGTGCTGTGGATGGCGTTCTCGTAGGAAGATGGGAGCGGATCCATAGTGGTGTATTGATATGGTGAATATGTGGACTCGTGTGCGCCACCTCAAAAGAGTTACCAGCAGTCGTAATACAGGATAGCCACTGAGTCAAAGCTGGCTTGCTGCAGTTAAACTCCACCACCCCCTTTGTTGATACTGATGCATATGTAGCTAGTTCTGATGTAAGTCTTGTTGGGTACATTTGTACTCAAGTTTTCTTAATTTATGTTTTGCATAGAGACTTCAATCTCACTAGTAGTTCTGCGTGGACTTCGACGTTTAGCTTATTACCTCAGCTATGATCTTGTACCCTTGGGAGGGTCTTGTAGATAGTCACGCTTCTTAGCCTTTTTCATTTGTAGCTGTCTGTACACAAACATGTTTATGCTTCCGCATGTGCTTGTGGCTTGTATGACTTGAATGCTGGGTCATGATACCCATGTTTGTAATATCTGGCTCCTCGGAGCCTAATGAATAAATACTTTGAGTCGTAGAGTTTTATTGTGATGCCATGTTGTATTTGCACATATCGAGCATATTGTGTGTATGTTATTGAAATGCTTGGTATGTGTGGGATCCGACAACCTAGTTGTTTATTCTTGGTAGCCTCTCTTACCGGGAAATGTCTCCTAGTGCTTCCATTGAGCCATGGTAGCTTGCTACTGCTCCGGAACACTTAGGCTGGCCGGCATGTGTCCTTCTTTGTTCTTGTGTCTGTTCCTTCGGGGAAATGTCACGCGTTGTTCCTTTAAGTCCTTGTAGCTTGCTACGACTTGGGTTCATACGTTGATGACCGACACATTCGTTGCTGGGTCATGTATGCCTGTCCCTGTAAGTTAGTGCCACTTTGGATTCACGACTAGTCATATCGTCCCCGGTTCTCTGTCATATGGATGCTAGTGACACTATCATATACGTGAGCCAAAAGGTGCAAACGGTCCTGGGCCATGTAAGGTGGCACTCGTGGGGATAATGTGTGTGAGGCTGCAAAGTGATATTATGTGTTACATGCTAGATCGGTGTGACTTAGGATCGGGGTCCCGACAGATTTGGTATCAGAGCCTGACTGCCTGTAGGATTACGAAGCCAAACTGGTCGAAGTCGAGTCTAGAAATGCTTTAGTTATATAAGGGAATTGATTGTGGAAGGGAACGTAAGGCTCTTTTTACTCCTTTACCTTATGCCCATCTGATTTGAATCATCCTCTTCTCTTCTACGGGGATTGAGAACTAGGCTTCTCATCTTTCTATCAGGATCACGTGTTACTAATCCATTGACTTGTAGGAATGTTGGATTCAAGCCTCGGTTCAGTTCTTACTACCTCTGTGTGTTAACAGTTGCTCTCGGGACATTGATATTGTGATGTTGAGTGGTTATGCCACCATTTTTGTAGGATGTCTCAAATCTTTTTGAGCATTTACAGCCGTTATGTTGTCCGAGTTATCCCAGGTTTTGAAATAGTCTGATGCATTTGCAACTTCCTTCTTTCCGTTCCCAATGTTTCTTTGGGCCAGTCTAACCACACCAATCGGTGTGTTGAGGTACTCCATTGCCTTGACATATATGTTGAAGCTATTATTATGACACTAGGGTATTTTAGAGAACCACCTAGTAATCTAACCATGTTTTGAGTTACAAGTGTGATGATTCTGGCCATTATTCTCGAAAGCATCTCGTGATGTTATTTAGATAGTAGGTATTCCATTTCTGGGTTCGTGAACCCGAGATTCACTCTACTCATTCATGTTGATAGTGTTTGCTAGTTCCTTTAGGATATAGTAACCTTTGCGATAGTCCTCGAGGTCTGTGGTATTTCCTTCTTCCAAATACCATGAACTGCTTGTGGCAGAATTTCTTGAACCAAAAGATCACAATAAGAGTGCTCCTAATGAGTTCTCCATTCGATAATTGTGACTCTACCAATCCTACCTTTCTGCATGGGTTATCCGGAAGAAATATGTTGAACTTGTTCGACATGCTAATCTATGCACCCACAATTCTGAAAATCGGATGCTCCTTTGAGTTGTCCCTCTTTAGTTGTTTTATGACCATCATCTATCAGTTGATAGCCAAGAGTATGTGTACATTTGTGTCCATCGATGCCTATTATTCTTGTGGTCCGTCAAGCCATTCTATTCCAGAACGACTAGGAGAAACAAACTTCAGTACCTCATCCATATCCAGGATTGGGTCAAAGTAGTTGTGCTCTGCAGATCAAAATGCCAATCCGGCTCTTGTTCTGTTCTACCCTGGTGTATTGCCCTCTTTATGTTAGGATTGTCATAGGAATTGCACCACCTCTTATGAATTCTTGTTGCAGCGATACTTCTCGCCATCATTATTCATTCCTCGGTTCCGTGTTGTCACAACCGGTAAGCCGACAAGTGAACTATGATGTGTGAAATCAATACTCCTATCAACCCTGTTGCTTGGTAGTTAATGGACAATAATATCATTCTTAGTGTGTTGGTTATTGGATCACTATTCTAAGATTGATTGTGTTACCTAGTCCATTTTCTTGGTGCACCCTTCGATCAATGAGTTTGGACTGTGTTAATTCCTTGCTCTTTTGATCATATCGTCTTGCCCTGAAGAGCAAGATTGTTCTCGAGCTTAGTAACATATCAGTGGTTCGTGATTTTCCGAATATCTTCTCGGAAGTATTACCAGGTTGTCACATGACCGCTATGTTGAGTTCGTGATCAAGTTGGTTTCTTGTAAGCCACCCATTCTCCAAGATTCTGTGTTGGATACCCTAAACTAGGTGGTTGAGCTAAACAACAACTTGGAGAGTTGTGAGATGAAAGCTTGTCCCACTTAGTTCATTGCCAAAGGGATATCATTGTGTTTGTGTGTTTTGAAGAAAGATGATATCGTCATTGATTGATCCTCATGATCAATTGTTGGATCTATTGTCTTGTACAAGCTTTGATTTGAGTGTGGGCTATCCTCAAATCAAATCAGAACCAACGATGTTCGTAATGTTGTCTTACTCGTGGTTGATCCCTCAAGCATACACCATTACATCTTTTGGTCTGACCAATGCTATCACCGTATTCACTTAGTCGTGGAACTCCATTTATATGGAAACCTGGATGAATTGTTGTTGAGCCCATCGGCAACATAATTATCATCTCCATGATTTGCATTGAACATTAAGCTAGCGTTGGGAACTTTTATAAGCATTACCTTCATGTCTCGTTCATGAAGTATATGTTTGGTGTAAGAAGTGACTTCCTCTAATTCATGTGCATTCGATGCAAGTTGCCGCTGCGAATTCGAGAAAGCTTTTTTTACTTCCTCTGTAACCATCCCATGTCAGTCATGCATATGTGCGAAGTATTCTATGGTTTGGAGACTTGCAACCTTCATTCTATATGTATCCCTAGCACACCAAGACACTGACTAATTTGTTCTAGGAAAAGGAGTTAAATGCTAATCCATGGTAATGCACAAGACTTCGGTATCCTTGATGATGGTTCCCCACCAGAACTCGGTAGTGTTTCGTTATAAGACTACCTTGTGGTCATGCTTGTCTGGGACAACGCGCTCACATGTGTGTAGCAGAACCAACTCATGTTTTGGAGTTTGCTATTGTAGTTCATGTCCCAAGAATCTCGCAACGTCATCTCGTCGAATTGTGTTGCTACCTTTATTTTTTCAGGCATGATGTCAGAAATATCCCGTTACCAACCAGATCTGAATCTCAGGCAAATATGATGGTTGGAACATTCCCAACACTTGCATTTTGTCCCCAGCTTGCACCCTCCATTGTGCCATTTTACTATGATTCGCCTTCTCGGTAATTGCTGTTCAGGATCATCTTCAAAAGTGGTCCTACCATGGGTCCTGTTCATTTCCCGATGATAAGCAAAAATCATCCATTCAGTTGTCTTCAACAAGGTAGTCCACATCATCCATTCTAGCCCGAGTATGACGTTCTTTCGAACTCCTTCTAAAGATCAATCATGATTGCCTTAGGCTGGTATGAAGAGTTCCAATGATCTATGTATCAAAAGTAATTCTTTTGCCACTTAAGGGAAATAGTTCTACGAGTCACCTTCCCTAGGGTGCCCTGTTATGGAATCATGACAATTTTTTCCTTGCTATCTTGAAACCATGCACCATCTTACTTAAGCGTGGAATGGTTGCCTACCAATTTGAACATTCGTCATCTATTTCTTTCCATCAACCCTGATGTGTGTTTTGTGTCTCAACTCAAGAGATGTTCTTACGTCTCACTCAATGAACTGATCTTGAGTTTCTCGATCTTCGAGAAGATCAATTCCTATAGAGTTTCCTTCTGTCGTCATCGTGTTGGATGAAGATCTCGAAAACAAAGACGTCAAGATCAATTTGAAGCAATGAATCAACACCTTTGAGAAGGAAATGGATCATGAAGATTGTGATAGTTTTGTGACCACCTTTTTTCCCTTATCTCACGTCTTGAATCTCGGGACAAGATTCTTGTTTAGTGGGGGTGAGTTGTCACATCCCTAGTTCTGGTATGCTCTGGGCTAGCTAGTCTTGTGTTGCATCATGTTTAAATTTTTGAAACTTGAAATGGGGATGACCAAACCCTAGCACCAAATGAATTCAAATAGATTCAAATAAAATCATTTTCAATGAACCCAAAATGCCCTTCATAAATGTTCAGCATTTTTTGAATTGGTCTAGAACCTCTACCAAAAAGTATGAACATATTTCTAGGACATTTCTAGATTATTGAATTAACTCTTATTGTATTTGAATTGGAGCTATTAATTCCTGTAAAATATTTGGTAGCTCCAAATATTCTTAAACTTGCTGAGGTCCTCTGAAACAATTCAGTTACTGTCCACAAATATTTTCAGGATTTATAAAATTGATTTGGTTTTAAAACTAAATCAAAAACAAACTGCAAAAATAGAAAAAGAGAAACAAAATAGAAACCATAGAGAGAAACCTACTTGGGCCTTACCTGTAGCCAGGCCAGCTGGCTGCCAAGCCCACCAGGGGCTCCCTCGTCATCTTCCACCTCGCGCCAGTAGGCGAGGGAGCGTGCCCGCGGCACGCCCGCACGCGCGCAGCCACCTCCTGCCTGCTTGCTCGCTGCTGGAGACGGCCCTGAGCGCCACGACACCCCTGGAACCCCCCTCGACCTCTCCTCATGCTTATCCCCCTCCTCTGCCTCTCTCCCCTGCTTTCCTCGCTTGCGTCCGAGGCCGCCGACGAGCACCACCGTAGCCACCGCGCAAGCCTGGCCTCTCCGCTGCGTCCAATCGCCCAGTCGACGTCTGTGTCCTCTCCTTGCCGACTAAATCAAGCCGAGGGGCACCAGGTCATTGCCTTCGAGCTCGTCACTGCCGCATCTGCTCGCCGGACTTCATCGATCGATTCGCCGTCTCCGACGCGTCCCCGAGCCTGCTAAACCCCTCTCCGACCTCCCTGTGAGCTACTGCATCTCCCCCTTCTCTTTCCGCTGCTGTTTGCGCACTCTAGCTAGCCCCACCACCTTGCCCGGGAACCCCTCGCCGTCGGCCATGGCGCCGCCGCGGCCACAGCTACTGCTGCTCACGTCTGAACCCATCAAAGAGCTCCACACGCGCCTAGGAGACGAACACCACCACTAGTTCCTCCTCCCGTGCTCTGTGGCGCCGTCTTCATCGACGCCCGAGCTCCGGCCACCGCCTGGCTCGACGCCACCGCCGCTGCAGCCCGCCTCAGCTCCAGCCACCACCACCATCGTACGCGCCTTGCTGCGGGTGTTCCAACGCACCCGGCCTCGCGACCTCTCGTCGCCGGAGTTGGCCGGACGAGCGACCTCGTCGTGCCCTATTTACGCCGGCGGCTAAATGCCGATTAGAGCTGACATGGAGCATTAGGTTAAGTGCTAATCGCTCGGTTAATTAACCCCTAGTGTATGACATGTGGGACCGCTGCTATTAAAGACATGGGTTAAGTTAAATAACCACTATTAAATCTCTGTCTCACTAACATGTGGGCCCCGCTGTCAGGTTTGACCTGGACCGGCCCCTATTGACTGCTGATATCACTCAGACGTGATGCTGATGCAGTAATCACTTTTCTGGATTTTAAATAAATCTAAACAATTTATTTATTTTAGAAAATAGTTAAAACTTCGAAAAATCATAGAAAATCAACCGTAGCTCAGAATGAAATAAATTATATATGAAAAATTATCAGATAAATCCAATCTAACAATCTGTACCATTTTCATCCATGTTTGAGCAACTTATGCCTGCTGATCAGGTCAAATCAATAAAATGGCATTTGAATGATCACATATGGAGTTTGAATTTGAATCTTGTATTCAAACCAACTTCATTTAAATTGTTGTTAGTTGCATTAGCTCAAATCACAGCATATTGCCATGTCATGACCATGCATCATATTGTTGCATTGCATTGATTGTGTTTCCTCTCTGTTGGCGGTAATTGTTCCCCTCAGTAGACGTGGTACCGACGATGTGACCAATGACACCGATGAAGAGCTATACTATCTTCAGAAGTGCCAGGTGTCGGTGTCAAAACCGCGGATCTCGGGTAGGGGGTCCCGAACTGTGTGTCTAGGCCGGATGGTAACAGGAGACAAGGGACACGAAGTTTTACCCAGGTTCGGGCCCTCTCAATGGAGGTAAAACCCTACGTCCTGCTTGATTAATATTGATGATATGGGTAGTACAAGAGTAGATCTACCACGAGATCGAGGAGACTAAACCCTAGAAGCTAGCCTATGGTATGATTGTTGATGTGTATGTTGTCCTACGGACTAAAACCCTCTGGTTTATATAGACACCGGATAGGGTTAGGGTTACATAGAGTCGGTTACAATGGTAGGAGATCTACATATCCGTATCGCCAAGCTTGCCTTCCACGCCAAGGAAAGTCCCTCCCGGACACGGGACGAAGTCTACAATCTTGTATCTTCATAGTCCAGGAGTCCGGCTGAAGGTATAGTCCGGCTATCCGAACACCCCCTAATCCAGGACTCCCTCACCAGGCAAGCAAAACTCCCTTGTTCATTCCAATACAATCCCACTCTCTCGCTTCTGCTCTCTTTTACTGCATTAGGACAACAACGATTCAACTGTTACATGCTGCGGTAGTTGAACCCCCTTTCCTCTGCATGACCTGTCATTGCCACAGTAAATATATGAAATCCACTAGCATGAGTAGGAGTTGTTTGAGCCCTGATGTGCCTACTCATTCATGCTTGTTGTCATGCCTGCTACTGCTTAGAGTTGAGTCAGGTCTGATTCATCGGGAATGAATTGGGATGTGGTGAACATGTCCTACTATCGAGAGCTAAGTGTGTGAACACGATTTGGTAAAGGTAGCGGTGAGAGGCCATGTAGGAGTACATGGTGGGTTGTCTCATTGAAACCGTCCTCAGGAACTGAGTTCTGTGTTTGTGATCCATGAACAACTACTACCACACATTGGGCTCCGAGCACTCCAAGCTCTCTCGACTTATTAATCAACATGATCTCTGTCCAGGAGTTGCAACTAGTTTCTGATGTTTGTAGGTTGTGTTAGTAGTCTACCAAGTGGCACCCGGTATAGGTGGGCTTGGGACAGACTAGGCACTATGGGACGGTGTACCAAGCATAGATCCATCCGTCGAGGTGGGCTTGGGAACCCTGCACATCGTTTGGGGCTGTGAGTGACACCCCGACCGGATCTCCTTGCGGATGGAACCCGAATAGGCGATAAACCTGGAGTACAGACTTGTGTGGTTAGTCAGCTCGTGGCCGACACCCTCGCCAGGCTTTTGCTTGAAGGTTGCCGAGATACATGAGGTGTACATGGCGGTGAGTGGCGAGAGCGTGTGTGAAGAAGTACACCCCTGCAGGGTTAACATCATCTATTAGAATAGTCGTGTCCGCGGTAAAGGACTTCTGGGTTGCCTGTACAGTTCATAGACAAGTGAAAGTGGATACTCTAAAATGCGCAAGATAAGCGTGAGTGCTATGGATGGCGTTCTCGTAGGAAGACTGGAGCGGATCCATAGTGGTGTATTGATATGGTGAATATGTGGACTCATGTGTGCCACCTCAAAAGAGTTACCAGCAGTCGTAGTACAGGATAGCCACTGATTCAAAGCTGGCTTGCTCCAGTTAAACTCCACCACCCCCTTTGTTAATACCGATGCATATGTAGCTAGTTCTTATGTAAGTCTTGCTGGGTACATTTGTACTCACGTTTGCTTAATTTATGTTTTGCAGAGAGACTTCAGTCTCACTAGTAGTTCCGCGTGGACTTCGACGTTTACCTCAGCAACCAAGCTTCAATGACGACGAGTCCGGCGCGCAGATTGTCTTCGGCATTGCAAGGCGGGTTCCTCCTCCAAGTACTTCATAGAAGATTTTGAACACAAAGATAGTGTCCGGCTCTGCAAAATAAGTTTCCACATATTGCCATAGAGAGAATAATATTTACACCAATCTAATCTGCTGACGTATTTCGTAGCGTGACACACCACGACCAAGCCTTTATCCGAGACGTTTCATTATCCCACCTCCGTGCGTTATGCGAGGTGGTTTCCTTGGCACGTCTTGTTAAAGCAGAGATCGTGTCCCCTTATCCCGGGATTCTCATCAATACAGGCGTGGGTAACCCAACCGCGCCATTGATTACGGCGCTTGGAGATAAGCGAGTTTTACCAGGCTGGTGGGGACATGTAGTTGCGTCCTATATAAGGGGATAAGGATCCACCTTTTCACCTACGCCTTCTTCCTCCTTCGCCTATCCATTCTTGCGCACTCGAGCTCCAGCGCCCAAGTCCGCACTCCCCACCTCAACCTCCTCCAGCCATGTCCGGAGCGGGAGGAAGTGGATGGTCTCCTCCGTCACGGAGGGACACATCAAAAAGCTGAGGAAGGCCGGATACCTGTCTAACGACATCGCGTACCGGCTCACCGAAAAGGGGCAGCTCATCCCCACCCCTAGGCCCCATGAGAGGGTGGTGTTCCTCCCCCATTTCCTCCGCAGACTGGGCTTCCCTCTCCACCCATTTGTCCGGGGGCTCATGTTCTACTACGGCCTGGATTTCCACGATCTGGCCCCGAACTTCGTCCTCAACATCTCGGTGTTTATCGTCGTGTGCGAGGCCTTCCTCCGCATCCGCCCCCATTTCGGCCTATGGCTCAAGACTTTCAACGTCAAGCCGAAGGTGGTGCGCGGCAACCAGGCGGAGTGCGGAGGCGCCATGGTGGGCAAGATGGCCAACGTCCTATGGCTCGAGGGCTCCTTTGTGGAGACCCTGAAGGGGTGGCAATCGGGGTGGTTTTACATCACCGAGCCGCGCGACGCCGAATGGGTCGCACCCCCCGAGTTTCGATCCGGACCCCCTACGCGGCTCACCTCCTGGAAGGAGATGGGCCTGTCTTGGGGTAAAAAAGGAGAGCTGACTGGACTCCAAATGTGCATCCAAACCCTGGCGGACAAGAAGCTCAAACTTGTCAACGTAGTCCAGGTTATGCTCATCCGCCTGATCCTCCCGTGTCAACAACGGGCTTTCAACCTGTGGGAGTTCGACCCGGCGCGGCACCAAACTCTGAGCAGGCTCTTCGACACGACGTACGAAGATGCCTGGAAGGTGCTTTTCAAAGGCGCCGAGGCTCCCGCATCCGCTACCGAGGATCGCGGATTCAGTGCGCAGTGTCACGCTCTCGCGGTAAGCTGTTTTTTTTCCTTTTACAGGGTATCAGTTTTTCATAGTTTGACTCCATGCGGGATCTAAGCTCCCTTACCTTTGACAGGATTGGTAGGTGACGTCCGGACAGATCAACTGTCCGGCTCCTTTGCCCGAAGGCCCAGCGGACGCTCGCTTGGCGAAGCTGCTGGTTCCGGCACCCTATGTGGTGCCGGAGAAGAAGGCCGCGAAAAAGGCCGCAAGGACTCGAAAGAGTGCCCGGCGCCAGGAGGTGTCGGATCCATCATCCGATGGTTCCGAGGCGCATTCCTCCCGTGAAGACGAGGAGGAAGAAGAGGAGAGCTCTCCCCCTCCGGCGGGAGGAGAGAAGAAAAGGAAGGCCGCCCTCTCTGGGGAGGCTGGAGGGTCCAAGAAGGGGAAAACCCTTCCTCCGGACTACTCCACCGACGCCGACGGCGGAGAGGAGTGCCAGCCCAGGGCCAAGCCCCTGGCAAAATCGTAAGTATCCGGATACCAGAGTAATTCATAGTATTCATTTATTGCACAGCTTTCCCTTATGTCGAATATGTTTATGCAGCCCACCCAAAGACCGGCTCGACGCGTCGTCGAGCGGCTCACTGGACTCGTCGGATGTGAACTCGCTTCCGACGGCTTCCTCCCCCCGCCCTACGGACGACACCGAAGTGTTGCCCCAACAGGTTCCAAGCCGGGAGGAGGTGGTCCTGGAGGCGTCGCAAGGCGACCTCCCGGACTCCAAGAGTAAAGGGGATGAAACCCCTCAGGGCTCCAAGTCCGGCTCTAGGCCGGACACCGCCCCGGAACCTTCAAAGGTTCTAGAGTCCGGCGGGGGACCTCCTTCCAAGAGGAGCAAGTCCACCGTGCCGGCGGGCCCCGTCCAACTAGAGGCGCCGGACAATATGTTGGAGGCGCTCCAAGGCGCCTCCATCGACGAGGAGCACCGCGCTATTATGAGTGCGGTGGTCTAGAAGGTTCAGTCCGCCAAGAGCGGACTGACTGAAGCTTGTACTAGCCTTTTGACAGGCTTTGAGGTAAGTAAAGAATGTGTAAATAACAGTACCGCATAGACAGTAGCCCCTGATGCTCTGTTTGGCATTCGGGAAGAAAAGCCGAATAGAGGATCAAATAGAATTCGCAGGAGTCTAACAAAAATGAGTCAATATGCATATGCAGGCTTCCCTGCTTGCGTCCGCCGCACTGACTGCGGAAGTGGACACGCTAAAGCAGAACCTCGAGCGGTCCGAGCAAGAGCTCGGGCGTGCCAAGAAGCAGCTCGAGGACAATGAGGGTAAGAAATACCATGTTTTTAAATATATATAAAAAGGTGCAATTGCAAAGAATGACAGGATTATCATGGCTATTTTAGGGGCCACGTCTGAAGTGGCGACCCTTAAGCAGGCGCTGGTCGAGGCCGAGAAGAGGGCGGCCTCGGAGCGCACCGAGCGAGAGAAGTATGAGGCCGAGGTTGGCAAGGTGCGGCAAGAGCTCCAGGCTCTCATGGAAAAACATGAGAGTTTGGAGCTTGACTCAAAGACGCGAGCGTCCGAGCTCACGATGGCTATTGAAAACGCCAAGTCTGCCAAGGCCGAATCCCAGAAGACCCTCCAGGAGTTGGATGAGGTGAAGAAGATAGCGGCGGGTAAGGCATTCTTTATGCAAAGCAAACACATAAACGTGAGTTACTTGTTACTTACCCGAATCCGGAGCTCTCCAGGAGCGTTCGCAGATCTTCCCCGGAGTGTATCCGATGCCGCCGCATTCTACCGAGCCGAGGAGGGCAGCTCGACAGAGAAGGTGTTCTGGTCTCAGTATACTAAGGCCGGACACCCCGTGCCCCTGAGCGACCAGCTGAAGCAACTGGTCGAGCTCCACAAGGCGGCCGAACAGGCCATGAAGGGCCTCATTGTTCGGCTGTGGCCTGGAGGGGCTCTGCCTGGGAGCTATTTCGGGCTGGTGCGGCAGTTGGTGGAGGCCTGTCCAAGGCTCGAAGTCATCAAGCGCTCCATCTGCATTGAAGGTGCCCGTAGGGCCCTTGCCCGTGCTAAGGTGCACTAGGGCAAGATGGATGCTGAGAAGCTGGTGAAGGACGGGCCACCGCCGGGGAAAGAGCATCGCAAGCCCGAGAATTACTATAAGGATGTTCTGAAGGGTGCCCGCCTTGTGGCGGATGAATGTTCTAGGGATGTAATTTTTGAGTGAAACTTGCTCGTTTTGTCCTGTGCGCTGAAAACTTGTTTATATGCGCTAAGCAATGCTATTGAAATTTAAAATATTACCTTCTGTGCGGCTGTTTATCAATTCTGAGAGATGGCGAGTCATCGGCTTCTGCCCCCGTGCCGCTAGTGCTGGGGTGTTCGGGGATAAACCTGAGCGCTCTTTTTCCCATGTTTGGGTCCTTCGAAGGAGGCACTCAGCCCAACGAACAAGGCAATCGGACTATAATGCGTGAACACTCTCACTTAGCCATAGAATTCTATAATTTTAAATTTCGGTGAAGCCCCTGGTATTCGGAAGACCGAGTTCGGGGCGCTATCCACGCCTTGGCCGGACAGAGCCGGCTCCTCGCCCTAAGCGGCATAAGTCTTTAGGGACTCGAAAAACCTCTCGAACAGCGACCAGCTCTCGCTTCATCATGACAGTCAGTTTTAGCTTTCTCCACTGAGGTGCTCGACCCAGCTCAACTGGGGCACAATCGTAGTGGTTCTCCTAGTGCTACCTTAGCCGATATAGCGGAACGTAAGGCACCAAAACAGAGGAGCCGGGCAAACCCAACTATTGACCTAAGACATGATTCAGAGCCGATGCATATAATGCTATAAGTTCGGGGTGCCGCACTTGTTAAAGTGTTCGGACTTCTCACACCATATTGAGGGGTACTAAAGCCCCTGGCGTATTTTGGCCGTACCAACGTGTACGGGTGCAACATGTCGTTAAGGAACATACATAAAAAGAAAAAAGGTAATGCAAAAATAGACGAAAGCTATGCATTGTTTATTAAAAAGGGCTACGATCAAAGCAGAACGATACAAATAATGCGATAAGTGGAAGGTTGGACTAGTTAACATGTCTGTTCCAGGGGCAAGCTGCGGAATAGTATGCGGAACAGGTATACTGCTCATGATAGAGACCACCTGGGAGTTTCGTACTACGACGTGGCTTGTCCGCTTCCCTGGTTCTTGCATCGTTTGTGCGGCAATTGAACTGCCGAACAGGCCTTCTGAAGGATGGAGTCCTGAAAATAAGAGAAAAATAAAAAAAATCGGCAGCCCCTGGTACGGTTTAAGCCGTATTTTTGGGTGTGTCGTGATGGTGCCCCTCCCCCTGTACCCATGGTATCTCTAGGGCATAGTTATGGACGCGAAGTACTGGTGTCACCTTTTTGCGGGGGTTGGGGTTGGGGCCGCATTGCTACGCCTGCTCGGATCGTGCCAGGCGGTCTTGTTGTAGGTTACGCCGGGCGCGCTTGACGGTGTCCGGTCGTTTAGTGGCCGGACTGGAGAACTGCCTGGAGAGGCTGCTTTGTACTTCCGCTGCAAGGGCTGTTGTGTGCTCCTCCGTTTGGAGGGAGCGTTCGGTGTTTCCATTGACCGTAATTACTCCTCGAGGGCCTGGCATCTTGAGCTTAAGGTATGCGTAGTGCGGTACCGCATTGAACTTAGCGAATGCGGTTCGCCCGAGCAGTGCGTGATAACCACTGCGAAACGGGACTATGTCGAAGATTAACTCCTCGCTTCAGAAATTATCCGGAGATCCGAAGACCACTTCAAGTGTAACTGAGCCTGTACAGTTGGCCTCTACACCTGGTATTATGCCTTTAAAGGTCGTTTTGGTGGGCTTAATCCTCGAGGGATCTATGCCCATTTTCCGCACTGTATCCTGGTAAAGCAGGTTCGGGCTGCTGCCGCCGTCCATAAGGACTCTAGTGAGATGAAATCCATCAATGATTGGGTCTAGGACCAATGCGGCGAATCCGCCATGACGGATGCTAGTGGGATGGTCCCTTCGATCAAAGGTGATCGGGCAGGAGGACCATGGGTTGAACTTTGGGGCGACTGGCTCTACCGCGTATACGTCCCTTAACGCGCGCTTCCGCTCCCTTTTGGGGACGTGGGTTGCGTATATCATGTTCACCGTCCGCACTTGTGGGGGAAAACCCTTCTGTCCACTGTTGTTCGGCGGCCGGGGCTCCTCGTCGTCATTGCTATGCAGCCCCTTGTCTTCATTTTTGGCGTTTAACTTGCCTGCCTGCTTGAACACCCAACAATCCCTGTTAGTGTGATTGGCCGGCTTTTCGGGGGTACCATGTATCTGGCACAAGCGGTCGAGTATTCAAACTGGACGGGCCCCTAGGATTCCTTTTGAATGGCTTTTTTCGCTGACCGGATTTAGAGCCTTTGAATCCGGCATTAACTGCCGTATCCTCAGCATTGTCGCCGTTAATGCGGTGCTTCTGCTTGTTGCGACGCGACTGCCACTACTGTCCCTGGTGTCCGAATTACCAGGGTTTTTGGTCGTATTGTTGCTACGAGCAAGCCAGCTGTCTTCTCCCGTGCAAAAGCGGGTCATGAGTGTCGTGAGTGCTGCCATAGATTTCGGCTTTTCCTGTCCAAGGTGCCGGGCCAGCCACTCATCACGGATATTGTGCTTGAAGGTTGCTAGGCCTTCGCGTCCGGACAGTCGACTATTTGATTTTTCTTTGTTAGGAACCGTGTCCAGAATTGCCTGGACGATTCCTCTGGCTGCTGAATTACGTGACTTAGGTCATCGGCGTCTGGGGGTCGCACATAAGTGCCCTAGAAATTGTCGAGGAATACAGCTTCCAGGTCCTCCCAACAACTGATTGATCCTGTTGGCAAGCTGTTAAGCCAATGCCGAGCTGGTCCTTTAAGCTTGAGTGGGAGGTATTTGATGGCGTGGAAATCATCGCCGCGGGCCATGTGGATATGAAGGAGATAATCCTCGATCCATATCGCAGGATCTGTTGTGCCATCATATGATTCGATGTTTACGGGTTTGAAACCCTCGGGGATTTGATGATCCATTATTTCGTCTGTAAAGCAGAGTGGGTGTGCGGCGCCTCTGTACTGGGCTATATCATGACGTAGCTCCAATGAGCCTTGTCTACTGTTTTCGGCCCCGCCGAATTTGTGGCCGGCGTGACGGTTACCGTCTCGAGCCGTGGGGCGCCCACGCGATCCGTAGATCGATCTTGTTTGCCTTGCCTTGTCCTCCAACATGTCTCGTAAGTCCAGCGCATATTCCCGTGCCTTGGTACGGGGTGCGGCTTGAGTGGAGGGCCGAGAGGCCTCTCTGTCGCGACCACGAGGTGGTCGGTCGGCCGCATCAAGTGCTTCCTCCTCTAATCGGGGTAGCAACCTGCGCTTTGGGTAGCTCTTGGAGGGGCGTTCGAGTATATGCTCTTCGGCCGCAAGGACTTCAGTCCATCTGTCGACTAGCAAATCTTGATCAGCTCTAAGTTGTTGCTGTTTTTTCTTGAGGCTTCTTGTCGTGGCCATAAGCCTGCGTTGAAAACGCTCTTGCTCGACGGGATCCTCTGGCACGATGAATTCGTCGTCGTCGAGGCTTGCCTCGTCTTCGGAGGGAGGCATATAATCATCGTCCTCGACCTCTCTGTCTGCCGCTCTCTCATGAGGGCTGGTTTCTCCATCCTCCTGTGCCAAATCTTGCTGGAGGGGGTTTTCTTCGACGCTTTCTGGAGTATTATTATCTCCCGTGCTGAAATCACTGTGTTTGTTTTGGCGGGATTTTGAGCGGCGCCGCTGACGCCGGCGCTTAGGCTGTTTCTTAGAGGGGTCATCCTCCGTTGTTCCATCGCCATCTCCCTCTTTTGGGGTGTCCACCATGTATATGTCATATGACGAGGTGGCTTTCCAGGGCCTAGTAGGCGCTGGTTCTTCATCATCTCCTTCATCGGCGTCCATACCGTCGATGTCTTCGGAGTCGAAGTCGAGCATGTCGGTTAAGTCGTCGATAGTGGCTACAAAGTGGGTGGTGGGTGGGCTTTGAATTTCTTCATCGTCCGTACCCCAACCTTGCTAACCGTAGTCCGGCCAGGGCTCTCCTGATAAAAAGAGAGACTTCAGTGACTTCAGGATATCGCCGACAGGCGAGTGCTGAAAGATGTGCGCGGTAGTGAACTCCATGATCGGCGCCCAATCGGATTCGATTGGTAGGGGCGCGGAGGGTTCGGAGTCCGGAGAGGAGTCCGGCTCCTTGGAGTCACGAGTCTCGCAGAGTACGGGGCTGGTGCTTGGCTCAATCGCCGTTGGGGTCGCAGCCCCCGAGGTGGCGTCCAACCGCCCATCCTCGATCGGCGCAGTTGGCTCTGAATTAAGGGTCAGAGCCGATGCGGGTGCGGCCTCCAGGGCACTGTTCGGCGGCAGAGCTAGATCATGCTCATCGTGACAGTGCGGCGCGCTCGGCAGTGGCTCGAATCCGTCGAAGATCAAGTCCCCGCGGATGTCAGCCGTGTAGTTTAAACTTCCAAATCTGACCTGACGGCCAGGGGGTAGCTTTCGATCTGCTCCAGACGGCCAAGCGAATTGGCCCGCAGTGCGAAGCCGCCGAAGACGAAGATCTGTCCGGGGAGGAAGGTCTCACCCTGGACTGCACCGCTATCGATGATCGTAGGATCCATCGAGCCTGACGGCGACGACACAGAGGAACTCTCAATGAAAGAAGCAATGTCGGTGCCAAAACCGGCGGATCTCGGGTAGGGGGTCCCGAACTGTGCGTCTAGGCCGGATGGTAACAGGAGACAAGGGACACGAAGTTTTACCCAGGTTCGAGCCCTCTCGATGGAGGTAAAACCCTACGTCCTGCTTGATTAATATTGATGATATGGTTAGTACAAGAGTAGATCTACCATGAGATCGAGGAGGCTAAACCCTAGAAGCTAGCCTATGGTATGATTGTTGATGTGTATGTTGTCCTATGGACTAAAACCCTCTGGTTTATATAGACACCGAGTAGGGTTAGGGTTACATAGAGTCGGTTACAATGGTAGGAGATCTACATATCTGTATCGCCAAGCTTGCCTTCCACGCCAAGGAAAGTCCCTCCCGGACACGGGACGAAGTCTTCAATCTTGTATCTTCATAGTCCAGGAGTCCGGCTGAAGGTATAGTCCGGCTATCCGAACACCCCCTAATCCAGGACTCCCTCACCAGGCAAGCAAAACTCCCTTGTTCATTCCAATACAATCCCACTCTCTCGCTTCTGCTCTCTTTTACTGCATTAGGACAACAACGATTCAACTATTACATGCTGCGGTAGTTGAACCCCTTTCCTCTGCATGACCTGTCATTACCACAGTAAATATATGAAATCCACTAGCATGAGTAGGAGTTGTTTGAGCCCTGATGTGCCTACTCATTCATGCTTGTTGTCATGCCTACTACTGCTTAGAGTTGAGTCAGGTCTGATTCATCGGGAATGAATTGAGATGTGGTGAACATGTCCTACTATTGAGAGCTAAGTGTGTGAACACGATTTGGTAAAGGTAGCGGTGAGAGGCCATGTAGGAGTACATGGTGGGTTGTCTCATTGAAACCGTCCTCAGGAACTGAGTTCTGTGTTTGTGATCCATGAACAACTACTACCACACATTGGGCTCCGGGCACTCCAAGCTCTCTCGACTTATTAATCAACATGATCTCTGTCCAGGAGTTGCAACTAGTTTCTGATGTTTGTAGGTTGTGTTAGTAGTCTACCAAGTGGCACCCGGTACACGTGGGCTTGGGACAGACTAGGCACCGTGGCACGGTGTACCAAGCGTAGATCCATCTGTCGAGGTGGGCTTGGGAACCCTGCACACATCGTTTGGGGCCGTGAGCGACACCCCGGCCGGATCTCCTTGCGGATGGAACCAGAATAGGCGATAAACCTGGATTAGAGACTTGTGTGGTTAGTCAAGTCGTGGCCGACACCCTCGCCAGGCTTCCGCTTGAAGGTTGCCGAGATACATGACGTGTACATGGCGGTAAGTGGCGAGAGCGTGTGTGAAGAAGTACACCCCTGGAGGGTTAACATCATCTATTCGAATAGCTGTGTCCGCGGTAAAGGACTTCTGAGTTGCCTGTACAGTTCATAGACAAGTGAAAGTGGATACTCTAAAATGCGCAAGATAAGCGTGAGTGCTATGGATGGCGTTCTCGTAGGAAGACTGGAGCGGATCCATAGTGGTGTATTGATATGGTGAATATGTGGACTCATGTGTGCCACCTCAAAAGAGTTACCAGCAGTCGTAGTACAGGATAGCCACTGAGTCAAAGCTGGCTTGCTGCAGTTAAACTCCACCACCCCCTTTGTTGATACCGATGCATATGTAGCTAGTTCTTATATAAGTCTTGCTGGATACATTTGTACTCACGTTTGCTTAATTTATGTTTTGCAGAGAGACTTCAGTCTCACTAGTAGTTCCGCGTGGACTTCGACGTTTACCTCAGTTGCGATCTTGTACCCTTGGGAGGGTCTTGTAGATAGTCACGCTTCTTAGCCTTTTTCATTTGTAGCTGTCTGTAATTAGACATGTTTATGCTTCCGCTTGTGCTTGTGGCTTGTATGACTTGAATGTTGGGTCATGATACCCATGTTTGTAATATCTGGCTCCTTAGAGCCTAATGAATTAATACTTTGAGTCGTAGAGTTTTGTTGTGATGCTATGTTGTATTTGCATATATCGAGTACAGTGTGTGTATGTTATTAAAATGCTTGGTATGTGTGGGATCCGACAAACTAGTTGTTTATTCTTGGTAGCCTCTCTTACCGAGAAATGTCTCCTAGTGCTTCCACTGAGCCATGGTAGCTTGCTACTGCTCCGGAACACTTAGGCTGGCCGGCATATGTCCTTCTTCGTTCTTGTGTCTGTTCCTTCGAAGAAATGTCACGCGTTGTTCCTTTAAGTCCTTGTAGCTTGCTACGACTTGGGTTCATACGTTGCTGACCGACACGGTCGTTTCTGGGTCATGTATGCCTGTCCCCGTAAGTTAGTGCCACTTTGGATTCACAACTAGTCATGTCGGCCCGGATTCTCTGTCATATGGATGCTAGCGAAACTATCATATACGTGAGCCAAAGGGGCAAACGGTCCCAGGCCAAGTAAGGTGGCACCCGTGGGAATACCGTGCGTGAGGCCGCAAAGTGATATGATGTGTTACATGCTAGATCGGTGTGACTTAGGATCGGGGTCCCCACAGATCGGTAGACCGGACGCGCCGGGCAGTCCACCCGTCATGGACCCTCCAACCGGGTCACCCAGGCGCGAGCCATCCGGTGACCCCTGGGGCGCTAGGCGGTCCACCCGTCATGGACCTCCCAAGCAGACCCGGCCAGACCATCGGCGGGGGTCTTTCAGCTGCGGGTGCCACCCAACGACGGGTGGACCGGACACGCTGGAAGGTCCACCCATCCTGGACCCTTTAGCCAGGTTGCCCGAACACGAGCCGTCCGGGCAGATAAGACGGCTCGCATCGCCCCCGAGAGCCTCCCGCCGCAAGCCACTCGGTAACTGGCGCTTGCACGGAGAGCCCGGGAAGGCGGGTACTCCACCATACTTTATAGGAGCAATGCACGCATAGGTTGTCTGGAGAAGAAAGAGGTCGCCTCGCTTTCAATGGCACGTGCTCAGGATCTAGTCATCGGTCCAATTGGCGCTTGTGGTACTGGTGTAGGATTTATGGTGATGTCCATAGGTTGCTCCGCACCAACAACACTAGGCTAATTTCATTGTTGTGGTGTAAGTGTCGCCTTCTATCATACAAGCTAAAGCTAAAACTTTGAGTCGGCTTCTTCTATCATACATGCTAAAGCTTTGAGCTGGTCTTTTATCATACACGCTAAAGCTAAAGCTTTGAGTTGGGTTCTGAAGTATTTTAAGGCGTTGAACCATTACAAACAAAATTTAAATTTCTTAACAGCTAACTATATTTTGATAGAGGCAGCAGCAAGAGTCCCTTGAAGAAGAATGACACTCGAGGAGTCTAAACAATGTAGCACGTAGGCAAGCTTGGGATGGTTATAACTTTTATAATGTAGGAGCGTGGGTAAGTTTAATGACACGAGGATGACAATTCAAGAACACATGGCAACTCCGAACATTTTTTATGACAAGTTCAGTAACACAAGAATGGCAACTTTAGTTTTCAAACATGGCAACACCCTTTTGGATGGCAAATTTAGTTGTAAAAGAGTCAGACAATTCAAGAACACATGGCAACTGGTCCGGTAGACAGCAAGCATACATACATTGTATAGTGAATTGTTCCTTTTGTTGACTGACAGGGCCCATTTACATATTTCCTTAGATGCCACCAAGAGGGGAGAGAGAATAAAAACTTCGAATTGACTAAAATTGCCACATTGTCAACAAATGAAATGAATAGCTCAAAGGAAATAAGTCATCCAGCACTATATACTTGGTTCAGATCATTTTAAAGGCGTCTGCATGGATGATACATGGGCGCAAGTGGAACCATGCGGAATTCATCGGAATCTGGACGATCAAACTGATGTGGCTTTGTGGAAAGGCCAGGATTTGCAATGTGCTGTGACGCTTGTAAATTTGATGCACTCCTACTGGTAGTTTGGTTTTCTTCATGTGAAAGCCTTGCAGCGGCTTCCGAAGCTTTTTGTTTCTCCCTTTCTTCTGTCTCCTTGAGTAGAAAGTCCACCCAGAGATCTGCGAAGGACTGCAAATATTTGGAACTTAGGGTATTGAGAAAACAAGTAGCACTAAGTTATAATTTAACCAAACTTAGAATGTCACTTGTTTCTGACTTTTTATGTGGCTGCCATTTTTTGATGCAACAGAGATATGATCACATCATCATGGAAAGAACAAATGACAAAAAGATCCCACCTGGTTATCCTGGGGTGCATGTGTAGATTTTCCTGCTGAATTTCCACCAACAAATCCTCCAACTAGACGCCCAGGAAGACCCAAAACACCACGGACAACAACCTTACCAACATTGCTCTGTGCAGAACCAATTCTTTGCTTGTCCTCCTCAGAGAAGCCAAGCATGCGAACCATAAGATCCAATACCTGGATGTACCCAATATTTGGATATTACTTGATGAGAATTTTCGAGTTGATGAGTTTCATGATACCATAAATAATTTGAAGGAGCCAATCACCTCTTTGCTGTGATTCCGTTGGAAGTATGTAACTAGTAGTTTGATCACAATTCGTCTGCAAGAGAAATTCACTTATCATATATCCACGTAGCTCATGCGAAAATAAAAGCACAAACAGGCATATACATCCAGTTGGAACATCCTGCAGAAAGAAAACTTTAGCATAAATATGATCACCATTTTCAGATATGTTTGGCATTAACAGATGTCACAATATGGCCACCAAATAGTCAGCAGACAAGTGCCAATCACTAAATATTGGTTATTCCACCTTCTGTATTTATTTTTTCTAAAAAGGATTGAGCCCAAAAAATTATTGGTAGGATTTACTGTGTACATGATTGTTCTGCAAAATTCTGAATGTTTTTAAGGTATACATAGTAGGCTTCCACACAGTATGTAGTATGCCAGACCCTGTTTCAATGCATAAAACAAATATCATCTGTGTGGACATACGTATTCATGAAAACCATCAGAGGGGACAATAGTCAGCACCTGTCAACAGAGTTATCTGAATCAAGTGACATCCTATTGACTGTTGTCATGCTTTGTTCTAGCGCATGCCTTAATCTTGAATTGTCATCCTCAAGCTTCTGCAGGGAGCGCTTCCCATCCGCTAACATCTTCTCGGCTTGAGAAAGTTTGGCAACTACCTCGTCCTTTTCCCTTCTTGAAATTTCAATTCCTTGATTTGCCACCTGCAAAATCTAATAGCTTTAGTGATGACATTCAGAAATGGCAGCATAACATTCTTGCACTGCTTAGAAATCAAAGTACACGCACTAAGAAGCATATTTTCTTTACTACAAACGCCTTCACTCAAAAGAAATTCAATCAGGGTGAAAATGAGTTGAATTATACTGATAATAGTATGTTCCAAAGTTGAGAAATGCTTGCTAAAGTAAAGTGGAGGTATTAGCAGTTCTTACCTTCAGTGACTCAGATAATTTAGCCAATGCTTCTCTAGCCATAGCTAAATCATCCCCAAGTCGCTCCTGTATCATATGTAAAAGTGCACAAAAATCAAGCTGAAATCTTGCAAATATAGAACATTAGGCTTCAAAGCAAGGATAGTTTGAAACGTTCCGATCACCTTTGCTTCACTCTCGGCATAGTACTGTCCAAGGGCACTCTGCAGATTAAGCAGTTCCTCATCTTTTGATTCAAGTGCATTCATACAGTTTGCAAGCTTGTATTGCAGATCTTCTATCTGTTCATTTGACCTCGAGCGTTCATCATTTATGGTCTTCTTACTCTCCTCCTGCTTTGTCATCTCAACCTTTAATGCCCTCTCTAACTGCACTATATGAGCTCTTTGCTGCTCACAGATTGCCCGCAACTCTTCAATGACTTTGCTATCTTCATCCATCTTTTCTTGGTCTTCAAGGTCCTACAAAGAATAACAAGTTTGCTATTAAGAATGATACTACCACATCATTCTATTTCCTTTTAAGCAGATGAGTTTTTGCGTAAAGCACGCAACATGCTACATTGTTCAAATGAAGTTATGTGGAATAGCTTCTGCACAACCTAATCCTCTCTCCATCTTATTCAGGTAGCTGAATTCCAAGTGTGGGAACTAAAAATTGAGACTAGTGTTACCTTATCTAACAAATGCTGCTTCAGCCGAGACAAATTTTGTAATGCTCTGTCTCGCTCATGAAAAGCACCCTGTAAAGCTTTCTTCAATGAAGCCATCTCGTCCTTGACCTTCATAGAGTTACTACAAGCACATTAGTATTTTTGTTCCCTTGACAATTTATATATAGTTATACCGCACACTAACAAAACCATATGTTGCAGGTCCATAACTTGGGTTAAAAGGTATCCATAGTGAAATGTACAGCCTATTACTTTTGACAGTGTAAGATTGCTCTCTTACTAGCTAAATTGTAGAAATTTTACTTTACCAAAGTACAAAATTGGGACTTTGGGAGTATACATTAAGGTTATAATTTCACTTCAAAGATCTGAACCTAACAAATAAAACAATAGGATGCTTAGCAGTCTATCTCATGTGTCTTCATGAGCTACCACATTCCAAATTATTATATATTTGTAATATGTGTAAATCACAACTGAAGAATATTTTACCTTCTCCACATCAGAAAAATTGTCAACATCAGAAGTACTATTGTCAACTTTTTGTGTTGTGCTTTCCATAGTAACGAGCTCTTTGTCAAGGCTGCCCTTCGCTATCTGCAGAAGCAAAAGACTGCTGTCAGATTCCTCAGCCACATAATGAGTCCAGTTACAGTTACGGCATAACAATATTCGTAAAACTGCAGTAAATATATAATCACTTTTAAGCATTACTTAAACATTTACGCAATTGCTACATTAATTTAGACCTTCAAATCTGAATTCTCCTTCTGTAGAGCCATCACCATACTTCGAAGGCTTTGAAGAGATCCATCTGATGCACGCTCACTGTCCCTTGTACTCAACTCATCTTGCAGGCATCTCAACTCTGCTTTCTTCTCACTTAATTCCTTATGTAACTCTTCCATGGTAGTTGCTACCTGTGAACGTGTAAATACAGCACGTTCATTATTCCATACGTAGCCAGCAATGTTCTTATGGCGGTAAGGCACCCTACAGCAGGCAGCCAGCGCCTTGACGCCTAGGCGCATAAGATGGGTAAAAATGTAAGGCGTTGCCAGGGCGCCTTGCCGCCTAAGCGTCCAAGGCAGGACGCCTTAAAAACATGGGTAACCAGATAAATATAACCACGGAGTCCTATCTGTCATCTAAATGCAGGACAGGAATTCCAATGCTAGAGAAGCATATACAGACCCGAGGAGCAGATAATTAATGTATCAATTTCTCTTCTATTTATATTAACTATGAGCTTACCATCTCTCTATCGACCTTCAGTTCATTTAGCTGCTGCTGAAGAAATTCGTTCCTCTTGTTTTCATCTGAGGGGAAATAATATATTTCAACAGAAGAAAAAATACAAGATGTTGTGCAAACTACTTCAAGTTGGAACAGCTTAGGTTTCGCACTGACATACCTTCTAACCTCCGTGTTGTATCATCTTCTTTGTTTGAATAGCACCTGAGTTGCTGTTTCAATTGTTTAATTTCATTTTGAAGACTAGCCTGTTTAGAAGCAAAATATGCTCTTTCTTCCACCAGTGCATCTCCCTGTAACATAATATGCATTCAAGAAAGAATAATAGTTGTTTCTTGCAGCGTGCTGTTCTTAACAGGTAATGATAGAACAAAACACAATCTTGTCAATAACATCCAAAGAGGAGTGAAGCGTGAACACAATATAAGTTATGAATTTATAGATTAATAATGCCGTGATGACACTGCTTATAGCTATACCTTACAATGCACTGGCAGTGGGTGCGGACCATTTTTCTGTATAACCTGTGAAGCACCACCACCATACCCATTCTGTTTTAAGACACTCGATGTTTTTTCTTGATCTGTGTTCCTTCGCATTCTGCTAGGTGATCTTTGCAAAGTACCCTATAAAAACTGAAGTTGGTGACATGGCATACAGCATGCTAAGTGATCAGTACTAGATGTGGATATCAAATTACTCGATTACATTAGAATTGCCTGAGGCTGCCTTATAGTTAGAGCTCTCCATACTTCTTCTCAATGAGCCATTTTCATCACGAAGTTTTACCAGTTGCTCCTGTCATAACATATGCACCGCTGGATGCTCAGAAATATTGTGAGCCATATTGTCACCGAGTTGATATTGTATGCTTTCAAATGTCATCACCAGTTTACCATTAAACGAATTAACTGTTTTACTGGCACTAAACCACCAAAGAAGCTCAATGCATGCGTCTACCATCTAAAAAACAATGTTTTCAGCATCAGCAATCTGATTCTGATAAACAGATACGCAATAGGGTTTTTTTTGT
>NC_041392.1:362570196-362629827 GCF_002162155.2 Triticum dicoccoides
TACCTCCTTTTCCTTCAACATGGCAGCATAATTGAAGGACAATGCCTTTATTTCAGCCTCAGAAGCTTGAATTTTTTCAATATCTTCCTTGAGTTTAGAAATCTACAGCAAAAAAAATGCTATTGCATCAGGGGGCACTGCACTGATACTGCTCTACTTCCACAGTTAGCCACATAGAAATACAGCACGAATATGTGTTCATAACAAGTCCAAATCATGCAACCATGCATTAAAGCCTTGCCCAACCATACCAAATAATAGTTTGCTATGCGATCCAACATTTGGAGAGTGATGGAACATCAATAACATCTAACAAAAACCCTGTTATTAAAATACTTATAGGTAGCAACATATACTTCACTTGGATCAGATAGACATTGTCAGACTAAGATGCACAGTTAACATATCACCACATACCAAATTCATTTGGAACATACCTTCTCTTCAGAGATGGTTCACTTCCCAATACCTTTAGCTAACCACTAGCCTAACCATTTTATTTCCCTTATTGAGTGAATTTCCAAGGAAAGTACTCCCTCCGTAAGTAGTGATCTAAACGCTCTTATATTTCTTTACAGAGGGAGTATCTGTTAACAGACTACAACTACAGCATCCCACAAAGTAGTCAAATAGCAAGGGTTAGCTCATCAGCACGAATTGCCTTCTAATATCAGGCGTGTGCGGGCTAGGCTATTTATATATCTAACAAGTATATGCACTCAGACTCGCGAACGAACAGCATCGGGCAAACAAGAACATGTCTCGTGGGAGCCTCTACTCCGACCATTTTAACACGAGACGAGACGTGCGTGGGCAGAATAAGGAAGGGCCCGTTACCTCGTCCGGCTCAGCGGGGTCCGGGCGGGTGTACCGCCTCCGCCGCCCGGACGACGGAGGCGTAGGGGCGTTGTCTCCGCGCCGAGATGGCCACGGCGCGGGGATCTCGTCTGCCGTGGCGTCGTCGACCTCGCCAGCGAGCCGGGAGAGGCTCTCCCGATAGGTCGCTATAGAGCTCCGCATCTACGATAGCGCCACCGCTTGATGGCCGGTTGGATCCTACGGGAGCGCGCAGGGTTAGGGTTCGGGGCCGAAGTGGCGGGTTCAGGCGAGGAGGAGGAGATCTGTGAGAGGTGGGAGGAGTGACTAACGGAAAAGGTTAGAGATAAAGACATGTTTCTTTTCCCCTTCCTCAATCTATGTTATCTTGCCCTAATAATAAAGGCCAGTGCTAGGCGTCGTCCAGCTGACGGCTCACGCGAGGCAATTGTAAAACGCCTCGCGAGCTGTTGGATGAGCCGTCGCGTGGCCGTCAAATTGCCCCATGTGTAGCCCTTAGATCACGTCAACACAGAAAAATCGCACGCAGCAGCTCGTCATCAATCCCATTGTGCCTCCTCTGCAGTGAACACAACAATGGTGCTCGCCATCAATCCCACCTCACTATGGCGCCTGCGTCGGCGACCTCACAGTACCGGAGCCACCGGCACAGCTCCAACGCAGCCGCACTGGAGACGATGGAAAACAAGCTTAACGCAACGCCGACGACCACACGAAAAAAAAGCTCCGACGCAGCACCGTCGGCGTCTCGGCGAAACTCCATTACTGCCCCCGTCGTGCTCCATTGCAGCCGTGGCGGAGCTTCATTGCAGCTGGCGTGGTCCATTGCAGCCTCCTGGCACGCTCCATTGCAACGCGGCCGGTGGCGGCGGGAGCTGCGATGCAGCTCCGGTGGCACTTCAATGCAACCGCGGCGGAGCTTCAACAACCTCGCTCCCTTGCGGCGGCCATGGCAGGCGCTACGACGTAACGCACGACGATGACAGCGGAAGCTGTGATGCAGCTCCGGTGGCGCTTCAATGCAGCCACGACAGACCTTCGACAACCTCGCTCGCGCTCTACTGCAGCCCCGGCGGGATGAGGTTGAATCAGGCTGCTCTTATTGCCTCTCCTCTGCCATTGAACGAGAAAAGGGGGAAAAGGAAGGAAGCGATGGGCGGAGAAGATAAGGCTGGAGGGAGAAGATAAGGTGGGAGCGGTGGGCGGGACACGTGGTGAGCGGAGAGAGGGGTTTACATGAGAGAATTTTCATCCGGTTGAAATTAAGCAATTTTCCAATAATAAAACCGCTATTGCTTCTACCCGCTCACCGCACTATTTTTTTTTAAAAACATGTAGATTTGACTAATAAACCCGCATCTACCTGTAAGAAAAGAAAATGATTCGGCCTCTGTTTTTTCCTGTCTCGAGCTAACGAACCGGGCCACATCGTTGCGTAGGGCTCGGCCCATGCTGCCTCCTCTCTATTACTACTGCCCCCGTTGCTTCGCCAGTTTTTTCTCTAAAAAAAGGAAATCCCGATTCGTCTACAACTTGAAGCAGATTCCTTTACAGCCTGGGAGGCTCCGCTATGGTCAAAATTGGCTTCGACCTAAACAAGTCATCGATTTCAAGACGCCTCCGGAGCATTGGCGCGATAGCGGCTGGGATTGTGGGGTTATGGAGTTGAAGAGCATCAGGTAGAGATGGCGGCGCCGCCGCTACGGAATACGAGCACGATCCAACGGCTGCACCTCGCCCTGCGCCTTCTGCCGCCGGCAATGCACGCCGCCCCCGGCCACGCGCCCCTCGCATCCCCCTCGGCCACGCGCCCCCGCCACTTCACCCAGCTCCACCCCCGACCAGTCGTGCCACCAACGGCGCGATGTTGTCCTTATCATCATCGTCACACTCGAGGTACAACTCTTCTTTCCCGAGAAAGACGGGCATTCAGAGCTGGTTGCCGGATCCCGCTGCCAAGTCAGCGCTTGGAGTCGGATCCCACCGCTACCACTGGTGGTTGGGGCAGGGAGGGAGGGATTGGCACACTCATCTGAATTTAGACATGGTTAATATCAATTGAATCATCAAAGATCTACGTTGGTAATGTTTACAGGAAAGCTAATGCTTGAAGGAGAGGGAACAACAAGGAAATTTGGGACTGGCGGAGAGGACACCGATGTCGTGAAAGTGTCCAGCCCGGACACCCTGCATGTTCTACAAGACGCTCATTGCTTCTGACACCAGCATGCAGGGGGGCTTCTCTCTTCTGCTACATGGCGCTGGAGACCAAGAGATTTTGTTACCTCTAGGTGACTTGGTAGTGGCTTTTTTGGTTGGCCTGTGAAGGATTACGACCTGCAGAGGCCGTCCCAAGAGTTCCTGAGCTCGTGGCCAATAATGATATGCATGGCACCAAATGGAGGTTCTGACATATAGCTCATGTTCAGTTTATTTGTTTGGCTGCAGGTCCACATATAGTTCTTCGTCAGATATATGTAGGAGTTATGCAATGCTGCGATATAACATGCGAATGGAAGGCATGAGAGATGATTTATATTTATACATAACCAATCAACGAAGGAAGATTGTTGGTCAGGTTTTGCTATCGCCCATGACTCTGTATGGTAGGCATTTGCTCTCTGCTCCTTATAAGAGGCAATCAGCAGCACATATTCTTGATTACTAGACCAACAAAGAATGGTGTTGAAAAATTCATAGCATTAGAGAAAACTGAATACATTTATAAGTTTTTAATAATACATATTACAAAATGTACCTTTTTGAAATTGAACTATTATATATTTCAGTATTATATACAAACTATAAGTATTCGTGGGTATAGGGAATATTTATCTTAAGACTGTATAAAAATTATTTATCCAACAATAGATTTGATTATACTGATAACTTTCAGCTTGCATAGGGACCACTTGTGGTACAAATCACGTATGCCCCTTTGGCCCTTTTTGTTATCCTTACACCTTTATGCACCAAGCTTGATGATAAATTCTTAGACTATAGAAAATCTTTCTTGCATATTCAAAACTAATATGCAAAGACACGTACCAGGTAAGGTGACCGAAGACTATTGCTTCCATTTATTCGATGGTGTTCATGTAGCGCATTGCTATCTGAGGTGCCATTTCCTGCAGCCACGGGTTGGAACTGAGAGGTTGAGATAATAGGTGGAGGAAGAAAAAGAATTATTTTAACGGTAAAAAAACCGCCAATGCTATCTAGGATCATAAAGGTACATGTTCAACATGATTGATATTGCACCACTAGAATTTTTATATATCTGAACCTAATTTTCATGCCCTGCGTTTTCCCGTTGGAATGCACGGGTATGTTTGCTAGTAATAACAAACCAACGATTGCTTTTTGGTCGTCCGTCGTAGGCTTTTTTGCAAAAAAAAGTCACTGCTGAATTACGTATTCGACCAGGAATCCTATTTTAAGTGGCATATATGAGAAAACATTTCATTTATGCAAAAAAGCCCCTCTGATTTGGGGTCTTCAACCCGCGGTCCAAGCAGATTTGTAAAGAAAAAAAACACGAAGCACGGGCTCGCCCCCTCCCCATCTCGCTCATGAAGCCGCCGCGACCACCCACGTCGACCGCTTCTCCGACGCCACGCAACACGCCTCCGAGCTCCCCATGGTCCGCGCCTCCCTCCCCCCTGGCCAGATTCTCCGCTCCCGGCCTCTATCGCCCGCTCACAACCCTACCCCCGTGGCTAGGGTTTCGGGCAGGCCTTCGCCGGCGCGTCTCCGGCGGCCCCAGGTTCGTCCCTCCTTCCTTCTTGGCCGGGATCCACCACCCCTACACCTCACCTGATGAGGACATCAATACAATTGTTACACCCACAGCCCCTGCTGCTATACATACTGGACCAATTACTAGAGCTCGTGCACGCCAACTAAATTACCAGGTACTTTCGTTTCTTGGTAATGATTCTAATGTTCATGAGAATATGATGCTGCCTAAATTGGATACATTTGTTTTGCTTACAAATGAAGGGCCTAGCTTGGAGAAGGATGAACATTGGAGCAAGAACAAGCATGGAGATGATGGCATGCGCAAGGGGAACAAGAACGGAGTTACAAGTGATGATTTCAGGACTTTGAAGCCACCATAATGGGTGCATGAAGCCTTGGACGAAATATACAAGATGCCACTTCATAAATTTCGTCCCGAGGCTATTTTAGGTGCTGCGTCACCTTATTATTGGGCTAGGCCCATATAATTTCGAAATACATAAGTATAGGCTATTTTTAGAGTCCGTATGTATGGGGAAACAAGAGATAGGGTTGATTTCGGACCCCTCCACCAAGGGCCACGAAATTCCCCCCTCTTCCTCCATATATACAGCCCTTAGGGCATCGTTTAGACTTTGGGTTTTGTTTAGATTAAAAGTTCGCCATAGCTGCAACTTCGCGTACTTCGTTTGTGTTCAACGACCAGACAAAGGCGTCACAGAACCCCACCTTGATCAATAAAGCTTTCATCTTATATTCGCAATATCCAGATTGCAATCTCAGTTTCTTGCTTGTTCTTCGTTTGCTCGCAGGAAACAGACCCTCGTGGTCAGGTTGATCGTGCTCCGGCGTGGTCAATAACCTCTCGGAGTTGGTTTAGCGATTGCTAAGGCGCGACGTCCTCGCACGTTCGTAGTCGGATCGTCAAAGTCGACTGCCACCAAAGCGATATCCATCATCTCATCGAAAGACGGGACACCTTTGCCTCTATCATATGCTCTTGTTCGGACTTTAGAAACATGGCAACATTATTTATGGCCCAAAGAATTTGTTATACATTCTGATCATGAATCTTTGAAACATATTAAAAGTCAAGCTAAACTGAATCGTAGACATGCTAAATGGGTTGAATTCATTGAGACTTTTCCTTATGTCATTAAACACAAGAAGGGAAAAGAAAATGTTATTGCTGATGCATTGTCTCGCCGCTATACTATGCTTTCACAACTTGACTTCAAAATATTTGGTTTGGAGACCATCAAAGATCAATATGTGCATGATGCTGATTTTAAAGATGTAATGCAGAATTGTAAAGAAGGAAGAATGTGGAACAAGTTCGTCGTTAACGATGGATTTGTGTTTCGTGCTAACAAGCTATGCATTCCAGCTAGCTCCATTCGTCTTTTGTTGTTGCAGGAGGCGCATGGAGGAGGATTAATGGGACACTTTGGCGTGAAGAAGACGGAGGACGTACTTGCTACACATTTCTTTTGGCCAAAGATGAGACGGGATGTTGAGTGTTTTATTGCTCGCTGCACTTCATGTCAAAAAGCTAAGTCACGACTCAATCCTCATGGTTTATATATGCCTTTGCCTGTACCTAGTGTTCCTTGGGAGGATATATCTATGGACTTTGTTTTAGGTTTACCTCGAACAAAGAAGGGGAGGGATAGCATATTTGTTGTCGTGGATAGATTCTCGAAAATGGCACACTTTATACCATGTCATAAAAGCGATGATGCTGTTAGTGTTGCTGATTTGTTCTTTCGTGAAATTATTCGCTTGCATGGTGTGCCAAATACTATTGTTTCAGATCGTGATACTAAATTTCTTAGCCACTTTTGGAGATGTTTATGGGCTAAGTTGGGGACTAAACTGCTTTTTAGTACTACTTGTCACCCCCAAACTGATGGACAAACTGAAGTAGTCAATAGAACGTTGTCTACTATGCTTAGGGCTGTTTTGAAGAATAATAAGAAAATGTGGGAGGAATGCTTGCCTCATATTGAATTTGCTTATAATCGTCCATTGCATTCTACTACTAAGATGTGCCCTTTTGAAGTTGTGTATGGTTTCCTACCTCGTGCACCTATTGATTTGTTGGCTCTTCCATCTTCGGAGAAGGTTAATTTTGATGCTAAACAACATGCTGAATTTATTTTAAAAATGCATGAGTTAACTAAGGAAAACATTGAGCGTATGAATGCTAAATATAAACTTGCTGGAGATAAGGGTAGAAAACATGTTGTGTTTGCACCTAGAGATCTTGTTTGGTTACATTTGCGTAAGGATAGATTTCCTGATTTGCGCAAATCAAAGTTAATGCCACGTGCTGATGGTCCCTTTAAGGTGTTAGAGAAAATAAATGATAATGCATATAAACTTGAGCTGCCTGCAGATTTTGGGGTTAGTCCCACTTTTAACATTGCAGATTTGAAGCCTTATTTGGGTGAGGAAGATGAACTTCCGTCGAGGACGACTTCATTTCAAGAAGGGGAGGATGATGAGGACATCAATACACTTGGTACACCCACAGCCCCTGCTGCTATACATACTGGACCAATTACTAGAGCTCGTGCACGCCAACTAAATTACCAGGTACTTTCGTTTCTTGGTAATGATTCTAATGTTCATGAGAATATGATGCTGCCTAAATTGGATACATTTGTTTTGCTTACAAATGAAGGGCCTAGCTTGGAGAAGGATGAACATTGGAGCAAGAACAAGCATGGAGATGATGGCATGCACAAGGGAAACAAGAACGGAGTTACAAGTGATGATTTCAGGACTTTGAAGCCACCATAATGGGTGCATGAAGCCTTGGACGAAATATACAAGACGCCACTTCATAAATTTCGTCCCGAGGCTATTTTAGGTGCTGCGTCACCTTATTATTGGGCCAGGCCCATGTAATTTCGAAATACATAAGTATAGGCTATTTTTAGAGTCCGTATGTGTGGGGAAACAAGAGATAGGGTTGATTTCGGACCCCTCCACCAAGGGCCACGAAATTCCCCCCTCTTCCTCCATATATACAGCTCTTAGGGCATCGTTTAGACTTTGGGTTTTGTTTAGATTAAAAGTTCGCCATAGCTGCAACTTCGCGTACTTCGTTTGTGTTCAACGACCAGACAAAGGCGTCACAGAACCCCACCTTGATCAATAAAGCTTTCATCTTATATTCGCAATATCCAGATTGCAATCTTAGTTTCTTGCTTGTTCTTCGTTTGCTCGCAGGAAACAGACCCTCGTGGTCAGGTTGATCGTGCTCCGGCATGGTCAATAACCTCTCGGAGTTGGTTTAGCGATTGCTAAGGCGCGACGTCCTCGCACGTTCGTAGTCGGATCGTCAAAGTCGACTGCCACCAAAGCGATATCCATCATCTCATCGAAAGACGGGACACCTTTGCCTCTATCAAGTGGTATCAGATTTCCAAGTTGCTCGGTGAGATTTTACAGTTTTTCGTAGTTTAGATCGAGTCTGTTCTTCATACCTACAGTCCACGAAAAAGCCAAAAAAAATTAGGGTTAGTTCATCATATCCGAACCAATCTGAGCCTTTGCATAATCTTTTTAGGGTTTTGCTTTGTTGAATTTGCGGTTGCATCCTCGTGTTTAGTTGCTGGTCTTAGCGTTAGTCTTTTAGAGTTTCGAGTTCTGGTCATAAGTTGTCACGCCGCCATCACACCATCATCATCGCCCCTGTCACCTACCACCACCGCTCCGAATCCGTATCCATATACCACCACCAATCCGTATCCATATACCACCACCGATCCATATCCATATATTACCACCGCTGCCATATACCACCACCGCTGCCATATACCACCACCATATATCCACCACCAATCCGAGTTCCTTGCATATTAGGTGTGTTTTCGAGATCCATCTAGTTTCCGATTCGTGTTTCCTTGCAGGAGTAGGTTTCGGAAAAAAAAAAGAGTCTGGAAACCACCCTCCGTTTAGGCCCAAAAATTTTCGAAAACGCATTTTTCGAAAAAAAATCTGGCTATCCTATTTTTAGGTGTTTCTGAGTGTTTTGAGACAGGTGCCATTATAGGAAGTTTTTTTTGACCCGTTTCCAGTTTTTGGGTCCGGGCAGTCGAAAAAACGAAAAAAAAATTGGTCGAAAAAATTTCGTGCCCATCCTGTCAGTTTGACCTAGGAAGAGTTTTGAGACACTCGCCATTATAGTGATTTTTCGCAAAAAAAAAAGCAGCGCAAAAAAAAAGAGCGAAAAAAAATTCCAGAGTGTGCTTTTCCCTTGTTTACGTGCAGCGCCGTGATTTTGTTAGTGTTCTAGGCTCGCGTCTCTAGCACGGTCTAGCCTAGGACCAGCACAGTACCGTCGTTGAGCGTTTATTCAACTTTGCATCTCTGAATTGATTTTTGCTGACCCCTTTTGCTACCATATTATAAGCCTTCCCAGTTCCACATACATCTACATCGTGCGTTTGACTCTCCCTGGTAATCGCTCTATCCCAGTTTTGAGAGTTTTGACTACAACGGTTGCCGATCACCACCTGCTGCTGGGTAAGAACTGGTAAGAATTTGAGATTTGCTTGACGGGTTTGTGATACACCACCACCACTTCTTAGTAGTCTGTAGGATCATATTCTTGTGTGTTTCTATTTGCTGCTAACCATGGTAGGATCACAAGCCGATGAGACTGATTGGGAGAACCTGACGAACAAACAGCAACATGATAAATTTCAGCAAATGATGAGTGGACAGGTGCAAGATGTGCTAAACAGATTTGACGAGGCCATGGAGAAGATAGATGGCATGGAGAAGACGTTCGAAACAAAGCTTGATAGCAAGTTTAATGAATTGCTCGCGCGTTTACCACCACCACCACCGGCTGCACCTATCGCACCTCTGCAACACCAACAACAACGCATCCTTCCGAATCAGTATGGACGAGCGAAGCGTGTTCCTATTGAGGATGGCCAAACTTCTGGTGCTGTTGTTCCTGTTATTGATGCTTCTTTGGCTCCTGCTACTGCTGCTGCTGGTACCCAGGAGGATGATGAGTATGCGGGCGATAATGAGGATGAGGTTGATCAAAATCAGAACTACGTGCACCCACCAGCACCACCACCAGCAGGTCGACCTCAGGTATATATTCGTAATGGTAGGCCTGCACCACCAACTCAGGTACGAGATGATGTCCATATTCCTAAACTGAAATTGAATATTCCACCATTTGAGGGTAGATATGTTCCTGATATATATCTTACTTGGGAGTTAGAAACTGAACAACGTTTTACATGTTTACAATATCCCGAGGAGAGACGGGTTGCTGCTGCTGTTTGTGCTTTCACTAGTTTTGCATGTGTATGGTGGTCTGAACATTGTAGATTATATCCTATTCCAACTACTTGGGCTGCTTTAAAAACTGTTGTGCGTACGCGTTGGGTTCCACCATATTATCAACGTGAATTGCTTCAAAAATTGCAGCGTTTAAGACAAGGGAAAAATTCTGTAGAAGAATATTATCAGGAATTATAAACTGGCATGATTAGATGTGGTATTGTTGAGGAGAATGAAGCTATGCTTGCACGTTTTCTGGGTGGATTAAATAGAGAGATTCAGACCATTCTAGACTATAAGGAGTATACTAATATCACTCGTTTATTCCATCTTGCTTGTAAAGCTGAACGTGAAGTGCAGGATCGACAAGCATTGGCGCGATCTAACTTTTCTGCAGGCCGACCTTCATCATGGACACCGCGTGCATCTTCTACTTCAACTGCACCAGCACCTCAATCAGGTGCCTCCTCCAGTCGTGATACAAGAAAACAGGCACAACCACTATTATCTGCCAAGAGCGCACCTGTTGGGCCTGCACAGAGTTCTTCTTCTTCCATGGCATCAACAGGGCACACAAGTGATATTATTTGTCGTCGTTGTAAGGGAGGAGGTCATTATGCGAGAGAATGCAAATCTCCGCGTGTGATGATTGCTACCGCGGATGGTGGATATGAGTCCGCTAGTGACTATGATGAGGAAACTTTGGCTCTTATTACACGTGAAGAACATGGTGGAGATGATTCTGATCATGAGACGCAATACATGGCTCCTGAAGACGCTGACAGGTATGAATGTTTAGTTGCTCAACGTGTTTTGAGTGTGCAGGTCACACAAGCTGAGCAAAATCAGAGGCACAATTTGTTCCATACCAAGGGAGTTGTGAAGGAATGTTCTGTGCGCGTCATAATAGACGGAGGGAGCTGCAACAACTTGGCTAGCATGGAGATGGTGGAGAAGCTTTCTCTCACCACAAGACCACATCCACATCCTTACTACATCCAATGGTTCAACAACAGCGGCAAGGTTAAGGTAACACGTACTGTTCGTGTGCATTTTAGTATCTCTACATATGCTGATTATGTTGATTGTGATGTGGTACCTATGCAAGCATGTTCCTTATTACTTGGTAGACCATGGCAATTTGATAAAAATTTTGTACACCATGGTAGAAACAATCACTATACTCTTGTTCATAAGGATAAAAATATTACTTTGCTTCCTATGACTCCTGATTCCATTTTGAAAGATGATATTAATAGAGCTAATAAAGCACAACAGGAGAAGAATAAGAGTGAAAATCAGATTGTGGCAAAAGAATCAGATTGTCCCTTTAAGGTGTTAGAGAAAATAAATGATAATGCATATAAACTTGAGCTGCCTGCAGATTTTGGGGTTAGTCCCACTTTTAACATTGCAGATTTGAAGCCTTATTTGGGTGAGGAAGATGAACTTCCGTCGAGGACGACTTCATTTCAAGAAGGGGAGGATGATGAGGACATCAATACAATTGTTACACCCACAGCCCCTGCTGCTATACATACTGGACCAATTACTAGAGCTCGTGCACGCCAACTAAATTACCAGGTACTTTCGTTTCTTGGTAATGATTCTAATGTTCATGAGAATATGATGCTGCCTAAATTGGATACATTTGTTTTGCTTACAAATGAAGGGTCTAGCTTGGAGAAGGATGAACATTGGAGCAAGAACAAGCATGGAGATGATGGCATGCGCAAGGGGAACAAGAACGGAGTTACAAGTGATGATTTCAGGACTTTGAAGCCACCATAATGGGTGCATGAAGCCATGGACGAAATATACAAGATGCCACTTCATAAATTTCGTCCCGAGGCTATTTTAGGTGCTGCGTCACCTTATTATTGGGCCAGGCCCATGTAATTTCGAAATACATAAGTATATGCTATTTTTTCAGAGTGTGCTTTTCCCTTGTTTACGTGCCGCGCCGTGATTTTGTTGGTGTTCTAGGCTCGCGTCTCTAGCACAGTCTAGCCTAGGACCAGCACAGTACCGTCGTTGAGCGTTTATTCAACTTTGCATCTGTGAATTGATTATTGCTGACCCTTTTTGCTACCATAGTATAAGCCTTCCCAGCTCCACATACATCTACGTCGTGCGTTTGACTCTCCCTGGTAATCGCTCTATCCAAGCTTTGAGAGTTTTGACTACAACGGTTGCCGATCACCGCCTGTTGCTGGGTAAGAACTGGTAAGAATTTGAGTTTTGCTTGACGGATTTGTGACACCCACCACCACCACTTGTTCGTAGTCTGTAGGATCATATTCTTGTGTGTTTCTATTGCTGCTAACCATGCCAGGATCACAAGCCGACGAGATTGACTGGGAGAATTTATCGAACAAGGAGCTTCATGATAAGTTTCAGCAAATGATGACTGAACAGGTGCAAGATGTGCTGAACAATTTTGAAGAGGCCATGGAGAAGATCACTGGCCTTGAGAAGACGTTCGAAACAAAGCTCGATAACAAGTTTAATGAATTGCTCGCGCGTCTTCCACCACCACCACCCGCTGCACCTAACGCACCTCTCCAACAACAACAACAACGACTACCTCCACGTCGCGAAGCAGACCTCCGCCGAGCAAGCCGTGTTCCTCTTGCGTTTGGCCAAACTGTTGGTGCTGCTGTTGATACTTCTATGGCTCCTACTGCTGATACGGAGGAGGATGATTATGTGGGAGATTATGAGGATGAGGTTGATCAAAATCAACACTACGTGCAGCCACCTGTACCACCACCAGCAGGTCGACCTCAGGTATATATTCGTAATGGTAGGCCTGCACCACCACCTCAGGTACGAGATGATGTCCATATTCCTAAACTGAAATTGAATATTCCACCATTTGAGGGTAGATATGTTCCTGATATATATCTTACTTGGGAGTTAGAAACTGAACAACGATTTACATGTTTACAATATCCTGAGGAGAGACGAGTTGCTGCTGCCGTTTGTGCTTTCACTAGTTTTGCATGTGTATGGTGGTCTGAACATTGTAGATTATATCCTATTCCAACTACTTGGGCTGCTTTGAAAACTGCTATGCGTACGCGTTGGGTTCCACCATATTATCAACGTGAATTGCTTCAAAAATTGCAGCGTTTAAGACAACGGAAAAATTCTGTAGAAGAATATTATCAGGAATTACAAACTGGCATGATTAGATGTGGTATTGTTGAGGAGAATGAAGCTATGCTTGCACGTTTTCTGGGTGGATTAAATAGAGAGATTCAGACCATTCTAGACTATAAGGAGTATACTAATATCACTCGTTTATTCCATCTTGCTTGTAAAGCTGAACGTGAAGTGCAGGATCGACAAGCATTGGGGCGAACTAACTTTTCTGCAGGCCGACCTTCATCATGGACACCACGTGCATCTTCTACTTCAACTGCACCAGCACCTCCATCCGGTGCCACCTCCAGCCGTGATACAAGAAAACAGGCACAACCACCATTATCTGCCAAGAGCGCACCTGCGGGGCCTGCACAGCGTTCTTCTTCTTCCATGGCATCAACAGGGCACACAAGTGATATTATTTGTCGCCGTTGTAAGGGAGGAGGTCATTATGCGAGAGAATGCAAATCTCCGCGTGTGATGATTGCTACCGCGGATGGTGGATATGAGTCTGCTAGTGACTATGATGAGGAGACTTTGGCTCTTATTACACGTGAAGAACATGGTGGAGATGATTCTGATCATGAGACGCAATACATAGCTCCTGAAGACGCTGACAGGTATGAATGTTTAGTTGCTCAACGTGTTTTGAGTGTGCAGGTCACACAAGCTGAGCAAAATCAGAGGCACAATTTGTTCCATACCAAGGGAGTTGTGAAGGAACGTTCTGTGCGCGTCATCATAGACGGAGGGAGCTGCAACAACTTGGCTAGCATGGAGATGGTGGAGAAGCTTTCTCTCACCACAAGACCACATCCACATCCTTACTACATCCAATGGTTCAACAACAGCGGCAAGGTTAAGGTAACACGTACTGTTCGTGTGCATTTTAGTATCTCTACATATGCTGATTATGTTGATTGTGATGTGGTACCTATGCAAGCATGTTCCTTATTACTTGGTAGACCATGGCAATTTGATAAAAATTATGTACACCATGGTAGAAACAATCACTATACTCTTGTTCATAAGGATAAAAATATTACTTTGCTTCCTAGGACTCCTGATTCCATTTTGAAAGATGATATTAATAGAGCTAATAAAGCAAAACAGGAGAAGAATAAGAGTGAAAATCAGATTGTGGCAAAAGAATTTGAGCAACAAATGAAGCCTAATAATAAACCATCTAGTGTTGCTTCTGAAATTAAATTGAGAAGTGCATGTTTATTTGCCACCAAATCTGATATTGATGAGCTAGATTTCAGCAAATCTGTTTGCTATGCTTTTGTGTGCAAAGAGGCATTATTTTCATTCGAGGACGTGCCTTCCTCTTTGCCTCCTGCTGTCACTAACATTTTGCAGGAGTTCGCTGACGTCTTTCCACAAGACGTGCCACCGGGATTACCGCCTATTCGAGGGATTGAGCATCAGATTGACTTAATTCCCGGTGCTTCACTGCCAAACCGTGCACCATACCGTACCAATCCAGAGGAGATGAAGGAGATTATGCGTCAAGTACAAGAGCTTCTCGACAAAGGTTATATACGCGAATCCCTTGTCCTTGTGCTGTTCCTATTATTCTAGTGCCGAAAAAGGATGGTACATCACGTATGTGTGTTGATTGTAGAGGCATTAATAATATTACTATTCATTATCGTCATCCTATTCCTAGGCTCGATGATATGCTTGATGAATTGAGTGGCTCTACAATATTCTCCAAAGTTGATTTGCGTAGTGGATACCATCAAATTCGTATGAAATTGGGAGATGAATGGAAAACAACATTTAAAACTAAGTTTGGATTATATGAGTGGTTAGTCATGCCTTTTGGGTTAACTAATGCACCTAGTACTTTCATGAGATTAATGAATGAAGTTTTACGTGCTTTCATTGGACGATTTGTGATAGTTTACTTTGATGACATATTGATTTATAGCAGATCTTTGGAAGAACATTTGGAACATTTACGTGCTGTTTTTATTGCTCTACATGATGCACGTTTGTTTGGTAACCTTGGGAAGTGCACCTTTTGCACCGACCGAGTATCTTTTCTTGGCTATGTTGTTACTCCACAGGGAATTGAAGTTGATAAAGCCAAGATTGAAGCTATTGAGAGTTGGCCGCAGCCCAAAACGGTCACACAAGTGAGGAGTTTTCTTGGCCTCACTGGATTCTATAGGCGTTTTGTGAGAGATTTCAGCACCATTGCTGCACCTCTCAATGAGCTTACAAAGAAAGATGTGCCTTTTCTTTGGGGTACCGCACAGGAAGAAGCCTTCTCGGTATTGAAAGATAAGTTGACACATGCTCCTTTACTCCAACTTCCTGATTTTAATAAGACTTTTGAGCTTGAATGTGATGCTAGTGGAATTGGATTAGGCGGTGTGTTATTACAAGATGGCAAACTTGTTGCATACTTTTTTGAAAAATTGAGTGGGCCTAGTCTGAATTATTCTACTTATGATAAAGAATTATATGCTCTTGTTCGGACTTTAGAAACATGGCAACATTATTTATGCCCCAAAGAATTTGTTATACATTCTGATCATGAATCTTTGAAACATATTAAAAGTCAAGCTAAACTGAATCGTAGACATGCTAAATGGGTTGAATTCATTGAGACTTTTCCTTATGTCATTAAACACAAGAAGGGAAAAGAAAATGTTATTGCTGATGCATTGTCTCGCCGCTATACTATGCTTTCACAACTTGACTTCAAAATATTTGGTTTGGAGACCATCAAAGATCAATATGTGCATGATGCTGATTTTAAAGATGTAATGCAGAATTGTAAAGAAGGAAGAATGTGGAACAAGTTCGTCGTTAACGATGGATTTGTGTTTCGTGCTAACAAGCTATGCATTCCAGCTAGCTCCATTCGTCTTTTGTTGTTGCAGGAGGCGCATGGAGGAGGATTAATGGGACACTTTGGCGTGAAGAAGACGGAGGACGTACTTGCTACACATTTCTTTTGGCCAAAGATGAGACGGGATGTTGAGTGTTTTATTGCTCGCTGCACTTCATGTCAAAAAGCTAAGTCACGACTCAATCCTCATGGTTTATATATGCCTTTGCCTGTACCTAGTGTTCCTTGGGAGGATATATCTATGGACTTTGTTTTAGGTTTACCTCGAACAAAGAAGGGGAGGGATAGCATATTTGTTGTCGTGGATAGATTCTCGAAAATGGCACACTTTATACCATGTCATAAAAGCGATGATGCTGTTAGTGTTGCTGATTTGTTCTTTCGTGAAATTATTCGCTTGCATGGTGTGCCAAATACTATTGTTTCAGATCGTGATACTAAATTTCTTAGCCACTTTTGGAGATGTTTATGGGCTAAGTTGGGGACTAAACTGCTTTTTAGTACTACTTGTCACCCCCAAACTGATGGACAAACTGAAGTAGTCAATAGAACGTTGTCTACTATGCTTAGGGCTGTTTTGAAGAATAATAAGAAAATGTGGGAGGAATGCTTGCCTCATATTGAATTTGCTTATAATCGTCCATTGCATTCTACTACTAAGATGTGCCCTTTTGAAGTTGTGTATGGTTTCCTACCTCGTGCACCTATTGATTTGTTGGCTCTTCCATCTTCGGAGAAGGTTAATTTTGATGCTAAACAACATGCTGAATTTATTTTAAAAATGCATGAGTTAACTAAGGAAAACATTGAGCGTATGAATGCTAAATATAAACTTGCTGGAGATAAGGGTAGAAAACATGTTGTGTTTGCACCTAGAGATCTTGTTTGGTTACATTTGCGTAAGGATAGATTTCCTGATTTGCGCAAATCAAAGTTAATGCCACGTGCTGATGGTCCCTTTAAGGTGTTAGAGAAAATAAATGATAATGCATATAAACTTGAGCTGCCTGCAGATTTTGGGGTTAGTCCCACTTTTAACATTGCAGATTTGAAGCCTTATTTGGGTGAGGAAGATGAACTTCCGTCGAGGACGACTTCATTTCAAGAAGGGGAGGATGATGAGGACATCAATACAATTGTTACACCCACAACCCCTGCTGCTATACATACTGGACCAATTACTAGAGCTCGTGCACGGCAACTAAATTACCAGGTACTTTCGTTTCTTGGTAATGATTCTAATGTTCATGAGAATATGATGCTGCCTAAATTGGATACATTTGTTTTGCTTACAAATGAAGGGCCTAGCTTGGAGAAGGATGAACATTGGAGCAAGAACAAGCATGGAGATGATGGCATGCGCAAGGGGAACAAGAACGAAGTTACAAGTGATGATTTCAGGACTTTGAAGCCACCATAATGGGTGCATGAAGCCTTGGACGAAATATACAAGATGCCACTTCATAAATTTCGTCCCGAGGCTATTTTAGGTGCTGCGTCACCTTATTATTGAGCCAGGCCTATGTAATTTCGAAATACATAAGTATAGGCTATTTTTAGAGTCCGTATGTGTGGGGAAACAAGAGATAGGGTTGATTTCGGACCCCTCCACCAAGGGCCACGAAATTCCCCCCTCTTCCTCCATATATACAGCCCTTAGGGCATCGTTTAGACTTTGGGTTTTGTTTAGATTAAAAGTTCGCCATAGCTGCAACTTCGCGTACTTCGTTTGTGTTCAACGACCAGACAAAGGCGTCACAGAACCCCACCTTGATCAATAAAGCTTTCATCTTATATTCGCAATATCCAGATTGCAATCTCAGTTTCTTGCTTGTTCTTCGTTTGCTCGCAGGAAACAGACCCTCGTGGTCAGGTTGATCGTGCTCCGGCGTGGTCAATAACCTCTCGGAGTTGGTTTAGCGATTGCTAAGGCGCGACGTCCTCGCACGTTCGTAGTCGGATCATCAAAGTCGACTGCCACAAAGCGATATCCATCATCTCATCGAAAGACGGGACACCTTTGCCTCTATCATCACCTTCTCTTCATATCCTCTGCTGCTGATGCAGACGGAGCACACCATAGGAGTTCCCCATCCACCATAGTCGCCGCTGATATGTCTCCGTCGTACTACTTCTCCTAACGCTTTTCCTCTTGTTTTGGACTCTAATTTGCATGATTTGAATGAAACTAACCCCGGACTAACGTTGTTTTCAGCAGAACTACCATGGTGTTATTTTTGTGCAGAAATAAAATGATGCGGAGCATCCTACGATCATCACCATGGACCTACCATCGTCTCACGAAGTGCCAAGAGGACCTATGACTCGAGCTAGAGCTAGAGCTCTCGGGACCGAGGTGACTTATCTCCTTAATGACATTACATGTGATCCTCTCGAGACATGGATACTACCTAAGTCCGAAATGTTGTGCATGATTAGGTACCAAGAGGACCCTCCCGAAGATGCGCGTGAATGATTAGGTACCAAGAGGACCCTCCCGAAGATGCGCGTGAAGACGGACAAGTCCCCAAGTCCATGGATGAAGAGAACCAACGGAAGGAGACAAGAACACCTCCCAGGCCCCGGACGTCCGGCCGTGACCCCGAACATCCGGGCCCTGGAGCATCGTCCACAACAGCTGCTCAACCACCAAGCACCTACAGGCCCCGGACATCCGGCCCCGCCAGCCCGGACATCCGGCCCTTCCCGAGCTCCTGGATATCTGGCCTCCAGCCGGGAAATCTGGACAGCCCCGAACCCGAGAGCGACAAGGCCAGCCTCACCAGCCCGGACATCCGGCCTCCACAGCCCGAACATCTGGCCCGATGCCCGGACGTCCGGCCTCCCCTGTCTGCGCACCGTGTAAGGGCCGAGGCCCGTGTACCCCTTCGCCCACATAGACTATATATACTCTTCTCCTACCTACGTTTTAGGGTTAGCGTCGTGATAGCTCATTTGAGATATAGAGCTTCACTCATCCATGTCGGATCTACTCCACGAGAGAGACCGCGACCCCTCTACAGAGAAGATCCACTTGGATTCAAGACCTCCTAGCGAAGAAAACCATCAAGACCTCCTCACGGAGAAGATCATGCTACTTGTATCGTCCTTAGTTGTATGTGGATCTTGTATCTTCCTTTGTGTTCATAGATCTAGCATATGTGTGACTATTTCTTGTTGGTTTAGTGTGTCTCTCGTGTTTCCCCTCGTGATTTCCCTCGTGTTCCCCTCGTGTTCCTTGTGTTCTTTGCGGGATCCGCTCCTTTCGTGAAAGATCGGCCCCTAGGGTTCCCACCCTACATCATCATTGTATCTAGAGCCACGTTGATCATGATTTCGGAGCCTCCCCGTTGTGTTTCTAGCCTTGTTTTTGTTGATTTTGTCCCTAATTCGAAAATTCCCCACAAAAATAGCCCTAGTTTTTTTTGTGATTTGTTGGTGTGATGAAGTTTTGTTGGATTTGATCCGCGGATTTCGTGTGTTGCAGGTAGATCTAGCCTTCCATCCACTTTTCCCATTTTCCATCCACAAATCTCTCCGAATTTTGCCCGGATTTGACCTCTCCACGCGGTGTTCATCATGTTCGTCCACAGATCCAGAGCCCAGACATCCAGCCCGATAGCCCGGACATCCGGCCATCAAGCCCAGACATCCGGCCCCTGGCAGCAACATCTCCATCCACTGCCCCGTTTTCTGTCCATATTTCGCCAAATTTTGTTCCGGTGCCCACATATACTTCCGCATAGCACCGCCATATACCACATACACAACCATCGCTTACCACTTCCAACTCCGACAATTTTGTCCCGTTTTGTCTTGAGAATTTGAGTTGCGGTTCCGTATCCTATTGTGTTTCGGCTATTTAGGTACGGTTTGACAACAACATCACCGCCGCTCATCTTCGCCATGGACGCGTCACCGACAACAACCATTTCACCAATTTTGACACCATCAACCGTTTCTTGCTTACAAGGAACCAACGAACGGTAACCTCACCTTGGTATTGGACATATCATTCTTGCCATTAGTTTGATGGCCATCATAGCCTTACTCCTTTGCGTCGCTTACCCATCGAGACTATCCTTTGAGCATTGCCGGCAACGCGACTTGTGCACATTAGTGATCATACTTCCCATAGCATACATACATAATTGTTGCATATCTTGCTATCATCTCTTGTGTCACAAGGTTGTCATCGCATACACAATTGCTATCTTGGTTCGTGAAGCATTGCATGAGAAAAGAGCTCAAACAACAAAGAGCGAAACAAGCTTTTAAGCAAAAGGGAAAGATAAGCAAAGAGCTTTTAAGCAAGAACCATAGCATCATACAACATTAAGATTGCCATACTAAATCATCTTGGATCATATCATAGAAACACCTTGCATAGAGCATACTTGGGATAGAAGTCGTTGCATTTTTGCTAAGTAGGTTGTGCATAAGTCTTCGTATCCGCCTATTGTGCAATCGTGCTAGAGTCTCTCTAGTGTTGTGCAACAAGAGCATTTTTGTGGATTCCACATTTTGGCTCATCCTTGGTTGCACGACCCCACTTATCTCTTTGCGTGTGTGTTTCTGTATACCTTATATTGCTTGGTCTACTTTTTGCATTGCAAACTTGCAAATATTTTCCAACATTATTGAAGCTCACGAACAATTGCATCAAATTTTGTGCCACCATCCTAACCAAGCTCCACCATAAGCTTTTACTTGTGTAGGTGTGAGAAACCGACAAGAATTAGTACCAATTGTGCTATTTCCTTGTTCCACATTGGAGTGATCATTGATCCACCTTCAACTTCGGTCAAGGTACATTTGGTATACGTTCTTCTCTTTCTCCCACTCACATATTTCTCTTGGAATGATGGATAGGCCAAGTACTTCTACCAACCCACTCTTCATTGAGCACGACGACGACATGAACTCCTACGTCACCAAGAGCCACCTCTTTGGTGCACAATGTGCTTTGCATCAAGAGCAGCAAGCAATGAGTGAACGCATCGGCAACCTCGCCGTCGACTTGCGACTCTCCGAGCAACGCACAAGGGACTACTTCGACCACAAGCTCGACGATCACAAGCAAGAGAACGGCGCAAGAATGGACGAGATTCGTGCTTTGTTGCTCAACCGCTCTTCTTCCACTTCGTCCTCATCAAGACGGAGCCATTCAAGTCGACACTCCGACTTCACCCTCTCCGGCTCAAGTACATCGACATCGAACACTCTTCGACGTGCCGCGCGCAACGATCATCAAGCAAGCCTCAATCCTCTACGCGACACCGACTCTCAAGAGCACCGACAACGTCAAACCCAAGTGGCTTTTGTGCTAGCACGGGAATGGCAACGACAACAACAACATCAAGAGGAAGAGCGAGCGCATCTCCACCAAGATGCACAAGATGCCGAGGCACAACGCCAAGAACAACAACTCCGTGAAGCTCAAGCACTTGAGGCGCAACGTGCCCTCCAAGATTCAAGTCGAGCCGTAGCCAACCGAGGCCGACAAGCTCGTGAACATGAAGAAGCACTTCGCGAAGAAGCTCACGAACGGAGATTTCAAGCTCGCGTGCATCGTCAAGTTCCTCCTCGAGCTCGGCAAGCCCCTCCACAAGCTCCCCAAGGACATCAAGTCCACCAAGAGCATGAAGACATTGGGAATCATCCACGACAAGAGCAACATGAGATTGACAACCCTCCTCACCAAGAGCAACACGAGTTTGACAATCATCCACAACATGTGATAGAGGCGAGGGTGTCCCGATCTTTCGATGAGATGATAACTATCGATTTGGTGGAGACGTCTTCGACGATTCGACTACAAACGTGCACGACGTTGCGCCTTAGCAAACGCTAAGCCAGTCTCCCGAGGTTACTGACGATGCTGGAAGCACGATCAGCCTGACCACGAAGGTCTATTCCTGCACACAATCGAAGAACAAGCAAGAATATAATAATGCAATCTGAATATTGCGAATATTGATGAAGTATTGATAAAGGTGGGGATCCGAAAGCGGTCTTGGTCTGGTCGTTGGACACAAACGAAGTACACGAAGTTGCAATGGCTAACTTTTAACTAAACAAATCCCAAGGAAAAAGCTACTAGATGGATCTACTTATATAGGAGCAAGCGGTGGCGGACAAGGAGGTGGAAGGACGTCCCAAGGCAGCCTAAAACTAACCCTAGGTCGTACAAGGCTCATGGGCCCAAGTGGAGGTGGTGCAACACCTTTGGACTTGTTGTTTGACTCGGATTCTGCTGTAACATCAGATTGTTTCGCTGATATCTCAATGCTCCGGACGAATTTGAAGGTGATTCCAATTGGGTTGGAAATAGCACGAAATCTACTTTCCAAGAAAAAAAGAATCACCCGATTCGGAGTCCGTATGAAAAAGTTGTTGACGTTTTGAGTCAGGTATGTCTGTGCAGTTCGAATCTGAATCTAGAACGTGAGAGACTTGGACTCTATCTTCTCTTGGCCCAAAAGTGACGTTAGAGGACTTTTTGAATAGGACCTAAACTTCTCCTTTTCCCTTATCTTCATATGTGGATTGTACAAATGTCTCATACACCTGCAATTAGACAAAACACAAAAGTGTGTGAAGTATTTTTGTTCTGGATAACATAAATAGATTATTGAATAATTTGCACTAGAAATCACCTGACAAATATGCATGTATGCAATATTTTTGATCGTATACAAGGTAGTCATGTCCTCATCATCCTCCCTTCTTGAAAACAAAGCCGTCCTCGGCGTTGCTTAATCTGAAATGTGGCTAACAAAAGAGACAAGGTGTACATGTTGTATATGTATATGTCATCCATTTTTACTTCCCTTGATTTTTGCACATATGACACATGTATACATGATTAACTTTCATAGTTCATAAAATCTAAAGCCAAAAAATTATCACAAGTAGAAGGCATGAAAATATTGTAACTCAGTTTGCACATATATGTGAAGCTCTTATTCATATCAAAAGATTGACAACATTCATCATTAAACCATCCCAACATTGGTGAATAAATCTTACTTGCATCAAATTTACATGCGACAACATGCTTAAATAAGCAAACATGCAATAAGTCATTGGACACAGAATCATCACCAAGATTAGAGGTCATATCAAAATGATTAAACATTGGTTCTTTTGCATCAACAGTTAATTCAATGGGTGCACTCAAAATTGTTGGTATTTCAGTTGTTTGATCACATGGCAAAGTTAAATTATCAGCATAGTCCTCTAAAATAGGTGGTATGATCAAAGTAGTGGGTAGCTCATCAGATGGTGCATTCAAATTGACAAGGCATTCATCATTCTCATGTAGAGATGGAAGATCAGTACCTTTGTCATTACCTCTTATGATCAACTCAGATGATGTAGCGACTCTCGGGGGCGATGTGTCACATGCTGGAGGTGATGTAGTCCTCACAACAACGGATGTGGTTGTCATAGTATGCCTAGTAGTTGAGGGAACAATCATACCAACTCTTGGAATGTGGACCGTGCGCTTGTTCTCCTTGTGGGCAACACGTCGTTTTATTTCCTGTTCAGCTTTGCAAGCAAGACGAAACAAATGGTCCATATGATAACACTCTTCATGAATTAATATCTCTTGAGTATCACGATTTAATCCTCCCCAAAATCTATCCATAAAATCATCTTCACTTTCTTCTAAAGAGGAATGCAACAAGGTAGTTTGTAAATCATCATAATATTTTGTTACAGTGTCAGTACCTTGTTTTAAATGTTGCAACTTCTTAATCATGTCGCGAGTATAATAAGCGGGAATGAAAGTATGTCACATGGAAAGTTTCAAATCATCCCAAGTAGTAGGTATATAATCAGGGTGTAACCGACAATATTCACTCCACCAAACCAAAGCATAACCAGTGAAAGAACCAACCTTAACCTTAACCTTTTTATGTTCATCAAAATTATGGGAAGCAAATATATTTTTTATGTTGAACTCCCATTCAATATATAAAGCAGGTCTAAAACGACCATTAAATGGTGGTTTTGATACATTAACCTGGTCATGTGCATTTGGATGTTTGTGCACCTCTTGTGACGGTTGTGGTATTTGCAAAGGTGGTGGCACGTCTCCCACGATCGACAAAGCCCATGAATTGACTCTAGATCCTGTCATGATTAGTAGAAACAAGAAACAGAATCCAAAAAAATGTTCCTATGAACTACTTGGAAGTGGTGGTAAAACGCTCACAGTATAGAAAATCTCAATATCTTACAAGTTCTTACCATGCAGCAGGTGGTGATCGGCAACCAGCGGTGTCAAATAACCCTGAAGATTGAGTAAAGCGATTGCCAGGGGAACGTACGTATACACGGTGTAGAAATATGTGGAGCTGGGTTGGCTATATATGGTAGAAAAATATTAGCAATAATCAATTCAAAGATGCAATGTTGAATAAACGTTCAACGACGGTACTGTGCTGGTCCTAGGCTAGACCGGACTAGAGACGCGAGCCTAGAACACTAATGAGGTCACGACGTAGCACAACTAGCATCAAAGAAGGATACTAAGTAGCTCTAGACATCAAGATATAAGTGAAGATCACAACGACAGTAAAGATAATGATGAAAAACAACTGCCAAGCAGGATATACAACAACTCTCTCTCTCCAACTTTCCTCTTGAAAAGTTTGAGCCAATTTTCTGATAACTTTTTTCAACAGTGCACAAAACAGATTCCAATCCGAATTCAACTACGAGATTGAGTCTAGAGTGATCCGAATTTTGTTTTTTTTCTCCTCATTTTTTTCCTCACACTTTTTTTTCTTTCTTTTTTTCTCTGACTTTTTTCTCTCATTTTTTTCTCTGTCTTTTTTTCTCTCTCCCTCTTTCCAAAACAAACTAGATAAGATGCAGATTGGATCAAGCGAAGATGTGAACGATCTCAACTATGATTATGGCAATGAACGATGGGTAGCATGTGGTGGAAATTGATTGATGGGTGATGGACAACGGAAGGGATAACGATGTAGTGACGACATTACTAATGTGAACAAAACTCGAAACTCTAAACGAACTAGACACTAAGGCCAGCAACTCGACACGACGATGCAATCGATAATTCAACTATGCAAGCAATGAAAGGAAAATTGCAAAGGCTCAAACTGGCTTGGACAAAGGATGAATAGATCTAACTTTTTTTGTGGCTTTTTCTTCGATAATAGGTAAGAAAATAAATCTAAGCTAGGAAAAACTAGAAATTCTCACCGAGCAACCTGAAAATCTGATACCACTTGATATAGGCGAGGGTGTCCCGATCTTTCGATGAGATGATAACTATCGATTTGGTGGAGATGACTTTGATAATCCGACTACAAACGTGCACGACATTGCGCCTTAGCAAACGCTAAACCAGTCTCCCGAGGTTACTGACGATGCTGGAAGCACGATCAGCCTGACCATGAAGGTCTATTCCTGCACACAATCGAAGAACAAGCAAGAATATTTTAATGTAATCTCAATATTGCGAATATTGATGAAGTATTGATAAAGGTGGGGATCCGAAAGCGGTCTTGGTCTGGTCGTTGGACACAAAAGAAGTTCACAAAGTTGCAATGGCTCACTTTTAACTAAACAAATCCCAAGGAAAAAGCTACTAGATGGATCTACTTATATAGGAGCAAGCAGTGGTGGCCAAGGAGGTGGAAGGACGTCCCAAGGCAGCCTAAAACTAACCCTAGGTCGTACAAGGCTCATGGGCCCAAGTGGAGGTGGTGCAACACCTTTGGACTTGTTGTTTGACTCGGATTCTGCTGCAGCATCAGATTGTTTCGCCGATATCTCAATGCTCCGAACGAATTTGAAGGTTATTCCAATTGGGTTGGAAAGAGCACAAAATCTACTTTCCAACAAAAAATGAATCACCCAATTCGGAGTCCGTATGAAAAAGTTGTTGACGTTTTGAGTCAGGTATGTCTGTGTAGTTCGAATCTGAATCCAGAACGTGAGAGACTTGGACTCTATCTTCTCTTGGCCAAAAAGTGACGTGAGATGACTTTTTGAACAGGACCTAAACTTCTCCTTCCCTTATCTTCATATGTGGATTGTACAAATGTCCCATACACCTGCAATTAGACAAAACACGAAAGTGTGTGAAGTATTTTTGTTCTGGATAACATAAATAGATTATTGAATAATTTGCACTAGAAATCACCTAACAAATATGCATGTATGCAATATTTTTGATTGTATCCAAGGTAGTCATGTCCTCATCAACATGAGCGTCATCATCCCCGATCCCAACACAATGAAGAGCAATGTTACGGCAAGCTAAAGTTCACCATGCCCAAGTTCAATGGAAGCAACGATCCCGAAGAGTACCTTTCATGGGTATTGAAGGTCGACAAAATTTTCCGCTTGCGCAACTATGAAGAAGAGAAGAAGATCACGATGGCATCCCTTGAGTTCCAAGACTATGTCCTCATTTGGTGGGAACAAGTCATCGAGCGCCGTGAGGCAAGAGGTGAACCACCCATCACTACGTCGGCGCAAATGAAGGATGTCATGAGAGCATGCTTTGTGCCTACCTACTACAACCGCGACCTCTTCAAGAAGCTCCAACTACTCAAGCAAGGAACCAAGAGCGTTGAAGAGTACTACAAGGAGATGGAGATTGCCATGGTAAGAGCCAATGTCACGGAAGATGATGACCAAACTATGGCACGTTTCTTGAATGGACTCAATCATCCCATCAAGAAGATCGCCGATTTCCAACCATACTCGAACCTCATCAAGCTAGTACATCAAGCTACCAAAGAGGAACGTCAAGTGAAAGATGATTACAAGTATGCCAAATTCTCATCCAAGTCTTACGGCTTCTCCAACACCCAAGTTTCAACGACCCCAACACCGTCTACCAAGCCTTCTACAACAAACGTGGACAAGTCGAGTTCCAAGAAAACTTCGACTACTCCAAGTCATCCTACTACAAGCAACTTAAAGACGAGAGCTTCATCATCATCAACCCCCACCGATGAGACCGTTAAGACAAGTTCCTTCAAATGCTTCACATGCGGAGGCCGAGGCCACAAGTCCTACGAGTGCACCAACAAGCGGACCATGATCCTCAATGACGGCGACACTTATGACTCAATGAGTGAAGGAGAAATGGATGCCCTTGAGCAAGTCAACATGCACCGGCAAGTGAGCGATGAAGAAGAACAAGTCTTTTGCGATGAAGATTCAAGTCCCGCTCTTGTTGTCTCCAAGGTCTTGACCCTTCAACATCACCAAGAAGAAGACCAAAGATGCCATATCTTTCATACCAAGGCTGGTATCAATGGAAGATCCGTCAAGGTCATCATTGATGGAGGGAGTTGTCATAACCTCGCAAGTGAAGAACTTTGCTCCAAGCTCCAATTGCCTAAGACGAAGCACCCACATCCCTACAAAGTTCAATGGCTTAGCGACTCCGGCACTATCCAAGTCAAGCATCGAGTAGAAGTCTCCTTCAAAATTGGTGCCTATGAAGACACTTTGGAGTGCGACGTCGTTCCAATGACCATTTGCCACCTTCTTCTTGGACGCCCATGGCAATTTGATAGAGGTGTCATCCACAACGGCCGAACGAACCACTACATCTTCAAGATGAAAGGAAAGGAGTACGTACTTCGCCCCATGTCTCCAAGCCAAGTGATTTGCCGATAAGCAAGCCACCCATCGTGGAGAGAATAGTGAGAGAGCGAGCCACCAAAAAGAGAGTGAGCGCCACAAGCCCAAATCGAGTGCCTCCACGATGAGCGACAAGAAGAACTTAGTCCTATTTGCCACCAAAAGTGAGATAAGAGGAGTGTGTGAGAACCCATCTAGTGTCCTACACTATGTCCTTTTGTGCAAGGACAACGCACCAAACGCTAACACCTCTCACGCTCTACCTTTAGTGTTGTCTTCTCTTTTCCAGGAATTTCAAGATATTTTCCCCGACGAGCTACCTCTGGGACTACCTCCACTACAAGGCATCGAGCACCGCATCGACCTCATCCCCGGAGCACCTCTTCCGAACAAAGCTCCATATCGTGTCAACCCCGAAGAAACCAAAGAAATCCAAGGCAAGTAAAACATCTCATAGACCATGGACATGTGCATGAAAGTTTGAGCCCTTGTGCCGTCCCGGTCATTCTTGTGCCAAAACGAGACGGTAGCTTTTGCATGTGCTCCGATTGTAGACCTATCAATGCTATCACCGTTCGCTATAGGTATCCCATTCCACGACTTGATGATATGCTTGATGAACTTAGTGGTGCCACTATATTCTCCAAAATTGATCTTAAAAGTGGTTACTATCAAATCCGCATACAAGAAGGTGATGAATGGAAAACCGCTTTCAAAACCAAGTTTGGGTTATATGAGTGGTTAGTCATGCCTATGGGTCTATCGGAAGCACCGGGTACTTTTATGTGTCTTATGAATCATGTCTTTCGCCCTTACATTGCTGTGTTTGTTGTGGTCTACTTCGATGATATCCTTGTTTATAGAAAATCTCTTCAAGATGATGTCACCCATGTTCGAACCGTTTTACAAACTCTTCGAAAAGAGCGTCTCTATGCTAACATGGAAAAGTGCCTTTTCGGTGTTGATATGCTCGTTTTATTGGGTTTTGTTGTATCTTCTAAGGGTGTTCATGTTGATGATTCTAAGATCAATGCTATCAAAACTTGGCCCCAACCAACCAACTTGCAACAAGTGCGTAGCTTTCTTGGCCTTGCGGGTTTCTATCATGGCTTTGTGAAAGATTTTAGCACCATTGCTTCTCCTTTGCATGCTTTGAGCAAAAAGAATGCGCCTTTTGTTTGGGGACCATCCCAAGATACCGCTTTCAATGAGCTTAAGAATTTGCTTACTCATGCTCCCATGCTTGCATTACCCAACTTTGACAGACCCTTTGAGATTCATTGTGATGCTAGTGGTAATGGCATAAGAGGTGTGTTAACGCAAGAGAAGCGCCCCATAGCTTACTTTAGTGAGAAACTTTCCGGAGCGCAACTCAATTACCCCATCTACGACAAAGAGCTATATGCTTTAGTGCGAGTTTTGCATGAATGGGAACACTATCTTCGCCCGCATGAATTCATCATTCATACCGATCATGAAACACTCAAGTACCTTAAGGGCCAAACCAAGTTGAACAAGCATCATGCTAAATGGAGTGAATTTGTTGAGTCTTTTCCTTATGTCATCAAGTATATAAAAGGTAAGGAAAATATTGTGGCGAATGCCCTTTCCCACATATGCATGTTTGTTACTCAACTTGAATTGGATGTTATTGGCTTTGAGCACATAAAAGACTTGTATGAGCATGATCCTACTTTTGATACTCCTTATGCCAAGTGTTTGACACGTACCTCTTGGGAACACTATTACATCAAAAATGGATATATTATGAGAGCTAACAAGCTTTGCATCCCCGAGTCTTCTCATCGTTTGTTGCTTTTGCAGGAATCTCACGGAGGACGACTAATGGGACTTTTTGGATGCGACAAGACTTTTGCTACACTCTCCAAGAACTATTTTTGGCCCAAGATGTTTCGCGACGTCAACCGCTTCACCAACCGATGCTCTACATGTCGCAAAGCTAAGTCTAAAGCTCAATCCCATGGCCTTTACATGCCTCTCCCAATTCCATATCAACCATGGGAAGATATTAGCATGGATTTTGTACTTGGATTGCCTAGGACTAGAAATGGAAAGGATTCGGTATTTGTTGTTGTGGACCGCTTCTCTAAGATGGCACATTTCATTCCTTGCAACAAGATAGACGATGCTTCACATGTTGCCAACCTATTATGTAGGGAAATACTGCGTCTACATGGAGTGCCAAAGACGATCGTCTCGGACCGCAACATCAAGTTCCTAAGCTACTTTTGGAAGACCCTATGCGCCAAGCTTGGAATCAAGCTACTCTTCTCCACGGCTTACCATCCTCAAACCGATGGCCAAACGGAGGTGGCCAACCGCACACTCTCCGCTCTACTTCGAGTGCTCATCAAGAAGAACATTAAGGAGTGGGAGGAGTGCCTACCTATCGCCGAGTTCGCCTACAACCGCGCAAGACACTCAACTACCGGCAAGTCCCCCTTCGAGGTTGTCTACGGATTCAACCCATTGTCACCATTGGACATTCTCCCTCTACCACTCCAAGAGCACATCAATATGGACGCAAGTGCAAGTGTGAACCATCTTAAGAAGGTGCATGAAGATACAAGGCACACCATCGAGCGCCAAGTACAATGACTTGCGACCAAGCTCAACATCAACAAGCACCCGATGATATTCAACATTGGAGATCCTGTGTGGCTACATCTTCGCAAGGACCGCTTCCCCCACGAACACAAGTCCAAACTTCGACCACGAGCGGATGGACCCTTCAAGGTGCTTGCACGCTACAACAACAACGCATACAAGATCGACATTCCACACGAGAAGTACTCCGTGAGGGACATCTTCAACGTCAAAGATCTCTCGCCCTACCATGGTGATGAGGATTTCGATCCGAGGTCGGATCTTCCCCAAGGGAGGGGACATGATGCGGAGCATCCTACGGTCATCCCCATGGACCTACCATCGTCTCACGAAGTGCCAATAGGATCTATGACTCGAGCTAGAGCTAGAGCTCTTGGGACCAAGGTGACGTCTCTCCTTAGTGACATTACATATGATCCTCTCGAGACATGGCTACTACCTAAGTCCGAAATGTTGTGCATGATTAGGTACCAAGAGGACCCTCCCGAAGATGCATGTGAAGACAACTCCCCAAGTCCATGGATGAAGAGAACCAACGGAAGGAGACAAGAACACTTCCCAGGCCCCGGACGTCCGGCCGTGACCCCGAACATCCGGCCCCTGGAGCGTCGTCCACAACAGTTCCTCAACCACCAAGCACCTACAGGCCCCGGACATCCGGCCCGCCAGCCCGGACATACGGCCCTTCCCGAGCTCCCAGATATCTGGCCTCCAGCCCAGAAATCCAGACACCCCCGAACCCGAGAGCGACAAGGCCAGCCTCACCAGCCCGGACATCCGACCTCCATAGCCCGGACATCCGGCCCTCTGCGAACGCCCGAACATTCCGGCCCGATGCCCGGACGTCCGGCCTCCCCTGTCTGCGCATAGTGTAAGGGTCGAGGCCCGTGTACCCCTTCGCCCACATAGACTATATATACTCTTCTCCTACCTACGTTTTAGGGTTAGCGTTGTGATAGCTCATTTGAGAGATAGAGTTTCGCTCATCCATATCGGATCTACTCCACGAGAGAGACCGCGGCCCCTCTACAGAGAAGATCCACTTGGATTCAAGACCTCCTTGCGGAGAAGACCATCAAGACCTCCTCACGGAGAAGATCGTGCTACTTGTATCGTCCTTAGTTGTCCGTGGATCTTGTATCTTCCTTTGTGTTCATAGATCTAGCATACGTGTGACTATTTCTTGTTGGTTTAGTGTTTCTCTCGTGTTCCCCCTCGTGATTCCCCTCGTTTTCCCCTCGCGTTCCTCGTGTTCTTCGCAGGATCCGCTCCTTTCGTGAAAGATCGGCCCCTAGGGTTCCCACCCTACATCATAAAAGTTCTCATAATGGAACTGAACTTTGTGAGGATTTTTTATACAATAAAAGAGAATTTCTGGAGCCAAGAACCACCGGAGGGGGGGCACCTGGGTGGGCACAACCCACCAGGGCGCACTTGCCCACTCAGGTGCCCCCCTCCAGGCATGCCCTGGTGGGTTATCCCCACCTGGTGGCCCTGTAGACCCTGAAACCGAAACTATAAAATCCTTTTTTTCCAGGAAAAAAATCAGGGAGAAAGAATTATCACATTCCATGAGACGGAGCCGCCGTCACCTCCTGTTCTTCACCAGGAGGCCATATCTGGAGTTCGTTTGGGGCTCCGGAGAGGGGGGTCTTCAATCTTCGTCATCACCAACCCTTCTCCATTGCCAATTCCATGATGCTCCCCACCGGGAGTGAGTAATTCCTTCATAGGCTCGCTGGTCGGTGAGGTGTTGGATGAGATTCATCATGTAATCTACTTAGTTTTGTTAGGGCTTGATCCCTCGTATCCACATGTTCTAGGATTGATGTTGCTATGACTTTGCCATGCCTAATGCTTGTCACTTTGGGCCCGGGTGCCATGATTTCAGATCTGAACCGTTTATGTTATCACCATTATATCTATGTTCTAGATTTGATCTTGCAAGTTATAGTCACCTACTACGTGTTATGATCCGGCAACCCCGGAGTGACAATAGTCGGGACCACTCCCGGTGATGACCGTAGTTTGAGGAGTTCATGTATTCATCGTGTGTAATGCTTTGTTCCAGTTCTCTATTAAAAGGAGTCCTTAATATCCCTTAGTTTCCAATTGGACCCCGCTGCCACGGGAGGGTAGGACAAAAGATGTCATGCAAGTTCTTTCCATAAGCACATATGACCATTTATGGAATACATGCCTACATCATATTTATGAAGTGGAGCTAGTGCCGTATCGCCCTAGGTTATGACTATCACATGATGAATATCATCCAACAAATCACCGATCCAATGCCTACGAATTTATCTTATATTGTTCTTGCTAAGTTACTACTGCTATCGTTACTGTTGCACTTGCTACAAAATTACTGCTACCACTGTTACCGTTGCTATTGCTATTGCTACTACTATCAAAACTATCGTATTACTGTCCTACTGATCACTTTGTTGCAGATAATTAATCTCCAGGTGTGACTGAATTGACAACTCAGTTGCTAATACTTACAAATATTCTTTGGCTCCCCTTGTGTCGAATCTATAAATTTGTGTTGAATACTCTACCCTTGAAAACGGTTGCGATCCCCTATACTTATGGGTTATCAAGACCTTTTTCTGGCGCCGTTGCCGGGGGCATAGCTATATTTGTTGAGTCACTTGGGATTATTATCAATTTATCACTATGAAGAATCTGAAGGATGCTAAGACCAAGATTTTTCCCTCTAAGACGAGGGGAGGTAAGGAACTATCATCTAGCCCTGCTTTAGGTTCACCTTCTGTTATAATTAAACTTGCAACACCACCACATGCTATTAATCCTGATATGTCGCAAGTTGTTGATGATGCTACCTCTGCTATGAATGATACTTATGATGATGCTAGTCCTTGCTTGATGATGATGTGCCACTAGGTGAATTTCTTGATGAACGAATTGTTAGAGTAAGAGAGCATGATATTGTTGAAACTGGTGATGAGCTTGAAACTGAAAATGTTGAAACACCTACTAGAACTAGCCTCCTAGATATGAATTGCCTAAAGTACCGGAAGGTTATATTATGAATGAAGAGACAACTAGAGACATTCTTGCTTATAAGGATAGAGATGATCTAGATAAATTGTTATGCAAGTATAAAGAAAAATCCTTGAATGCTAGGATGCAATATGATCCTAAGTTTGCTACTTCACCTAGAGTTTGATGATAAGGATTATGAATTCTCTGTTGACCCAGAGTTAATTACTTTGGTTGAATCTGATCCTTTCCATGGTTATGAAACTGAAAGTGTTGTGGCACATCTTACTAAGTTGAATGATATAACCAGCCTTTTTACTCATGATGAGAAAACTCGCTATTATTATATTCTCAAATTATTTACGTTCTCATTAACGGGTGATGCTAAAGCTTGGTACAATACTCTTGCTCTTGCTCCTGCTTGTGTGCGTAGTCCCCATGATATGATTTATTACTTCTCTGAAAAATATTTCCCTCCTCATAAGAAACAAGCTGCCTTACAGGAAATATTTAACTTTGTGCAAATTGAAGACGAGAGTCTCCCACAAGCTTGGGGGAGGCTTCTCCAATTGCTTAATGCTTTGCCTGATCATCCTCTTATGAAAAATGAAATACTTGATATCTTCTATAATGGACTAACCGATGCTTCTAGGGATTTCCTAGATACTTGTGCTGGTTGTGTTTTCAGGGAACGAACTATTGGGCAAGCTGAAGAATTATTGAATAACATAGTGAAAAATTATGATGATTGGACTCTCCCTGAACCACCTACTAAACCCACTCCGAAGAAGAGGGGTATCTTATATCTCAGTCCTGAAGATGTGCAAGAGGCAAAGAAATCTATGAAGGAAAACGGTATTAAAGCTGAGGATGTAAAAATTTACCTCCTATTGAAGAAATACATGGGCCTGATACACCACCATCACCTTGATGTCTACTACGCATCAAGCTACCAAGGCGGAACGTCAAGTGCAAGATGACTTCAAGTATGCCAAGTTCTCATCTAAGTACTATGGTTTCTCCAACACCCAAGCTTCAACGACTCCAACACCTTCTACATCAACCAAGCCTTCTACAAGCAACAACGACAAGTCGAGTAACAAGAAAACTTTGACAACTCCAAGTCATCATCCTACTACAAGCAACTTCAAGCCGAGAGCTCCATCATCATCTATCCCAATCGATGAGACCATCAAGACAAGTTCCTTCAAATGCTTCACATGCGGAGGCCGAGGCCAGAAATCCTTTGAGTGTACCAACAAGCGGACCATGATCCTCAATGACGATGGTACATACGACTCCATGAGTGAAGGAGAAATAGAAGCCCTTGAGCAAGTGGCAATGCACCGCCAAGTAAACGAAGATGAAGAAGAACAAGTCTTTTGTGACAAAGATTCAAGTCCCGCTCTCATTGTCTCCAAGGTCTTGACTCTTCAACATAACCAAGAAGAACACCAAAGATGCCATATCTTTCATACCAAGGCCGGCATCAATGGAAGGTCCGTCAAGGTCATCATCGATGGAGGGAGTTGTCATAACTTAGCAAGTGAAGAACTTTGCTCCAAGCTCCAATTGCCCAAGACGAAGCACCCACATCCCTACAAAGTTCAATGGCTAAGCGACTCCGGTACTATCCAAGTCGAGCATAGAGTGCAAGTCTCCTTCAAAATCGGAGCTTACGAAGACACTTTGGAGTGTGACATCGTTCCAATGACCATTTGCCACCTTCTTCTCGGACGACCATGGCCATTTGATAGAGGTGTCATCCACAACGGCCGAACGAACCACTACATCTTCAAGATGAAAGGAAAGGAGTACGTACTTCGCCCTATGTATCCAAGCCAAGTGATCACCGACAAGCAAACCACCCATCGATATAGGTACCCCATTCCACGCCTTGATGATATGCTTGCTGAACTTAGCGGTGCCACTATCTTTTCCAAAATTGATCTTAAAAGTGGTTACTATCAAATCCGCGTACAAGAGGGTGATGAATGGAAGACCGCTTTCAAAACAAAGTTTGGTTTGTATGAGTGGTTAGTCATGCCAATGGGTTTATCGGAAGCACCGGGTACTTTCATGCATCTTATGCATTATGTGTTTCACCCTTACATTGGTGAGTTTGTTGTGGTCTACTTCGACGATATCCTTGTTTATAGCAAATCTCTTAAAGATCATGTCACCCATGTTCGAACCATTTTGCAAACTCTTTGAAAAGAGCGTCTCTATGCTAACATGGAAAAATGCCTTTTTGGCGTTGATAAGCTTGTTTTCTTGGGTTTTGTTGTGTCCTCTAAGGGTGTTCATGTTGATGACTCTAAGATCAATGCTACTAAAACTTGGCCACAACCAACCAACTTGCAACAAGTGCGTAGCTTCCTTGGTTTAGCCGGTTTCTACCGTAGATTTCTGAAAGATTTTAGCACTATTGCTTCACCTTTGCATGCTTTGAGCAAGAAGAATGCACCTTTTGTTTGGGGACCATCCCAAGATACCGCATTCAATGAGCTTAAGAATTTGCTTGCCCATGCTCCCGTGCTTGCATTACCCAACTTTGACAAACCCTTTGAGATTCATTGCGATGCTAGTGGTAATGGCATAGGAGGTGTGTTAATGCAAGAGAAGCGCCCCATAGCTTACTTTAGTGAAAAACTCTCCGGAGCGCAACTCAATTACCCCATCTATGACAAAGAGCTATATGCTTTAGTCCGAGTTTTGCGTGAATGGAACATTACCTTCGCCCTCATGAGTTTGTCATCCACACCGACCATGAAACGCTTAAGTACCTTAAGGGTCAAACTAAGTTGAACAAGCGTCATGCTAAGTGGAGTGAATTCATTGAGTCATTTCCTTATATCATCAAGTACATCAAAGGTAAGGAAAATGTTGTGGCGGACGCTCTTTCCCGCATATGCATGCTTGTTACTCAACTTGAATTGGATGTCATTGGCTTTGAGCACATAAAAGACTTGTATGCACATGATCCTACTTTTGCTATTCCTTATGCCAAGTGTTTGACGCATACCTCTTGGGAACGATATTACATCAAAGATGGTTATCTTATGAGAGCTAACAAACTATGCATCCCCGAGTCTTGTCTTCGTTTGTTGCTTTTGCAAGAATCTCATGGAGGAGGACTAATGGGACATTTTGGACGTGACAAGACTATTGCTACGCTCTCCAAGAACTATTTTTGGCCCAAGATGTTCTGCGGCGTCAACCGCTTCACCAACCGATGTTCGACATGTCGCAAAGCTAAATCCAAAGCTCAATCTCAGGGTCTTTATACTCCTCTTCCAGTCCCATATCAACCATGGGAAGATATTAGCATGGATTTTGTGCTTGGATTGCCTAGAACTAGAAATGGAAAGGATTCGGTATTTGTTGTTGTGGACTGATTCTCTAAGATGGCACATTTCATTCCTTGCAACAAGATAGACGATGCTTCACATGTTGCTAATCTCTTCTGTAGGGAAATCTTACGACTACATGGAGTGCCAAAGATGATAGTCTCGGACCGTGACGTCAAGTTCCTAAGCTACTTTTGGAAAACCTTATGCGCCAAGCTCGGAATCAAGCTACTCTTCTCCACAGCTTACCATCCACAAACCGAAGGCAAAACAGAGGTGACTAACCGCACACTCTCCGCTCTACTTTGCGTGCTAATCAACAAGAATATCAATGAGTGGGAGGAGTGTCTACCTATCGCCGAGTTCGCCTACAACCGCACAAGACACTCAACTACCGACAAGTCCTCCTTCGAGGTCGTCTACAGATTCAACCCATTGTCACCATTGGACATTCTCCCTCTACCACTACAAGAGCGCATCAATATGGACGCAAGTGCATGTGTGAACCATCTCAAGAAGGTGCATGAAGATACAAGGCACACCATCGAGCGCCAAGTACAACGACTTGCGACCAAGCTCAACATCAACAAGCACCCCATGGTATTCAACAATGGAGATCTTGTGTGGCTACACCTTCGCAAGGACCGCTTCCCTAACGAACGCAAGTCCAAACTTCTACCACGAGTGGATGGACCCCTCAAGGTGCTTGCACGCTACAACAACAATGCTTACAAGATCGACCTCTCGCACGACAAGTACAACGTGAGTGACATGTTCAACGTCAAGGATCTCTCGCCCTACCATGGTGATGAAGAATTCGATCCGAGGTCGGATCTTTCCCAAGGGAGGGGAGATGACGCGGAGCATCCCAATGTCATCCCCATGGACCTACCTACGTCTCCCACGACACCACTTGGACCAATGACAAGAGCACGAGCCAAGGCTATCGAAGATAAGGTGAACTCGCTCCTATCCGAACTACCACTTTCTATGCATGAGACATGGCTACTACCTCAAGCGGAAACCCTATGTGTGATCAGGTACTTGGAGGAAAGCCACAGATCAGTTATACCCAACGGACAAGACGGTGAGGACACCAAGCTCAATGGACAAGAAGAAGAACTGCTCAAAACTCCCAGGCACCAGACGACCGGCGAACCTCGGACGTCCGACGAACTCCAGGTACTGGACGACCGACGCCCTCCGGACGACCGACGCTACCACACCCGAGCTAAAACGCCAGACTTCCGAAGACCACCGGACGACCGACGCCCCAGACATCCGACCCCGACCGGACGTCTGACCCAAGCCCACCCGAGCTGAATCTACAGGCGCCCGACGAGCACCAGATGTCCGGACCCTCATGAGCCTCCGGACGACCGGTAACCACCGAACGTCTGATGCCTGTGTGCTGATTTCGTGTTGGGCCGAAGCCCATGTACCCCTTCGACCTCTAAGACTATATATAGACCTCCTCCTCCTCTTTTCTAGGGTTAGCGTTGTGATAGCTCATATTAGAGATAGAGCCTCGCTCATCCACATCGGATCTACTCCTTGAGAGAGACTACGGCCCCTCTACGGAGAAGATCCCCTTGGATTCAAGACCCCCTTTTGGGTGGCCCCATCAAGACCTCCTTTGGAGAAGAACCTGTTACCGTGCATCGTCCCTTGTTGACTGTGGATCGTGTGAACTCTTTTGTGTTCGAGAATCTAGCATATGTGTGATCATTCTTGTTGGTTTTAGTGTTCCTCTCATGTTTCCCCTCGTTTTCTTCGTGTTCTTCGCGGGACCGCTTCTTTCGTGAAAGATCGGCCATCTAGGGTTCCACCCTACATCAAGTAGTACTTCTAGCAATATGACACTAAATGAACTGCTGCACGTCCACCGCTTGTAAGCAAAAGTTTCTCCTCGTGCTGTGAGCCACCGCGCATGCGTTTGCGAGGGAGAAGGCATAGTAAGCAAGCTTCTCGTTGTTCTATGAGTTGACGGGATACATCAAAGTTATTTAGTACGTACTCTCTCCAAAAAAGGGTTGACCATATCATGGCTACCATCCCGTGCTCCGTCGTTGAGTACGTGCACTATTCACGTGCCATCGAGGAGAAAAAATATTGCGTAGTAGGTGCCATCAAAGTGCACGACTCACTTACGCACTGCTTATCTGATTATCTCCATTTTCTTGCATGACACGTGCACCTTGATGCTAGATGTCTCATGTGTTGGCAAAAGGATGAACAAAGCTCACGTCAAAAAAGAGAGTGGAAGAACATAGATTCCCTACGACCGAGAAGGAGCAAGGAACCTCGCGGTGGAGCGTCTGCAAGGAACCTTGCGCATTTCCCCCTATTTTTTGCCGCCTGCCCACCTATTTAAAACATAAAAGAGGCTAGCCAACTCGCATGGAGAAGGCTCCCCCGATTGCAGCCTTCGTCGGCCGTCAGATCTGCCCCTCTGGCTCGCTGCACCGTTGGATCTTTACTTGTAGTTAAATCATTTTTCACTTCCCAGTCATTTTCCTTGCCCAATGACGAGTGGGCTCGTCTCAAGCTTGCATTGGCTGTCTCAGTAGCGGGTCATCCTCGGCGGGTGAACCTTTCCTCGCGCGCCACGCATCCCATGGCTAGGGCGAGGAGCCCATTGGACATAACCGCACCAAACCCTAGCCCCCCGTCCACAGCCACCCGCTCCTTCTCACAGCCGCCGCACCATTCCTTCCTTCCGCCCTCCTCCTTCCCAGATCCCCACCACGACGCCGACCTGTAGGCAAAGGGCGATAGCGGCAGCACTCTAGGAGAGAGAAGATGAGAGGGAGAGAGAGAGGAGGGAGAAAGAGAGGAAGAGGAGAGGAGGCACGACATCGGATGGGAGAGTGGCCAAACTGGCTCGCGTCGGCTGGGGCCGCACCCCTCCCCGAAGGGCGGCGATGATGGAGGGATCTGCCGGCGCCATCCAGGCTCCCGACCGATGGACTCGCTGGGTCACCGCCCCTCTTGTGCAGCGGGGACATCCACGGCGGCACGGGGTGGGGACCGAGCGGTGGGGCCCGTGATGCGTTCCGGTCGAGGGATTGGTCGGGTCGGTGCGGGATCTTAGCCATCGTTGATGGATTTCTCGCAACTTGGCTACATGTTGCTTTGGATCCGGTACGATCCCCATCTCTCTCTCTCTCTCTCTCTCTGAGACTCGCCCACGCACTCACTCGCTCACTCTGTTTGTGCACGCGCGTGCCCGCGGTTCACACCCCTGAACCCAAACCCTATGCTGAATCAGGCGAGCTCTCATTGCCGGATCACTGGCCAATCATTGGGTTGGCGGCCACGTCAGTTCCGCACCGCTGCCAGCGACCGCTGTTCTGTTGCCTTGGATTCGGGTGTGGCGTTGGCTGGGAACCGTATGGTGTTTGTCTGACATGCCGTCCGCATCGTGGGGGTTTGGTCGGTTGACTCCAGGTATGAGCAGCTCCAGAGCTTGATGGCTAGATGTGTGCACACATGTAATGGGGTATCATGGTCATGTTGCTTGGTGTGCAGAGGCAACCTCATTTTTGGACCAAAAAGAGGGGCGATGACGATGATGACTGGCTGAAACAATCATGTCTTGAGCAATCAAGACAGCCTTGGCTTGTGGGACTAAACAGAGCTGAAAAAGTCGGTGTCACCGTTGGAGTTGCCCTTAGAGCCTACCCTTACCTCTGTTGTAGCCTGCTCAATTTTATTGTCGATGTTGGATGATCTGTGCCTTGGACGGTCGTTCTGATGAGTGACACTCTGGGACTAGGTCTATTTCAACACACACGAACCCATTGACCTCCCATGTTCCTAGGGAGCGTTGCATGTCAGAAAAGTTAGGGTTTGTGTCATACAAAGTTCTGCATTGACACTAAGAAAGTAAGTGAAAAGCGATATGCCATTTTTTGAGGCTATCTACAATCCCGTTAAAAGGCAACTCCTAAACACTGAAGGGCAATGGAACTCAATTTGTCGGTATCGCAGTTTGATAAATTATATTAGTGGTATTTCTTGGATTTATATAAGAAAAAAAAATAGCCACCTTTGTGTGAATTACAGTGCTAATGATCAGTTCTTTGTATCAGACATGAATGGACAGATTCAAGATTTCCTTTCACCTAGGCTTGGTTAGTTGGCCACTTCAATTCCTATTTTCTGTCATGTAATCTTGATGTCGATACTTCGACATTACATACAGAATATGATGCATTATGTAGAAGTTACTAATGGTCAGAAATTTTCTGGATGTGACGCTTGCTTACTCCTATTCACATTATGTAGAAGTTGCATAAGGAAGAACAAGAATAAGAACATTTGTCAGTTTTTTCATTTGCAGGTTCAACAGCGGGCAATGCTCAAGACAAAGTTGGGTGCACATCATATATATACATATGTTGTCGTGCCTTAATAAATGGAGATGAGCAGAAGTAGAGATGAAATAGGTCGTTCTGTTGCTTCTGTGACCAGTGAGTGTTCATTGCATGCCTGTGTGTCGTTGTGCTCTGATCGGTTGTTTTTTGTGTATTTTTGCAGGTTGCACGATCTCTGCTGTAGCTACGTCGTTCGACTCATCAAGGTTTTCTTCTTTCCTTTCTACTACATGTGTGTGTGTTTTACTTTCAGTATCTTCTGTGTCATGCTGTCTGCCTGGGTGATCTTTTAAATATCTGTATGTCATGCTGATCGTGTAAATGTCCCCGATATGGTTATGGCTTCTTTATTTATGTTGGACTGTTCTGTGAATTGCCACCATGCCACTTGTTGAAAATAGTGTTGTCGAGTGATAATCATTCTTGGCCGTGATTCTTGTTGTGGATGGGATATTGATGCAGATATACCACGAAGGGAAGATCTGCCTCACTGTGCACTTCAGGGGCGCATACACTAGCGATGGTACAGGATTGGCTTCCTGGTGGAATCAGGTGCGCGTCGTCCATGGTGGCCTGTCGTGGGTGTTGGTGGGCGGTTGGAGGCGGCTGTAGCAGGTCGATTTATCTGACTATTGAAAATGAGCTTCAGAATATCTATAGAATGTAGCCCACTTCCAGCCAAATATCAATTATGATAAATCCACCATGTACCATGATCATTTGAACAGTCTTGCTTAAGTTTATGTTAGCCCTGTATGCTAATTTGAGGAGATTGTTAACTTTAAGGTGCGAACATTTATAAAATGATAATTGTACTGGTTTTTGGGGATTTTGTGATTCCTATGGAATTAAGAGGTCATCTATTGGCCTATCCCTATTTGTAATTTCAAATAGTTATTTTTTGGTGCACTTCTATTTTAGAAATGAATCAGTAGCCAATTATGCTTGATGTTTCAAGCAGAACTAGAATTGGTAAAAAACTATCTGTGAAGCATATATGGAGGCGGGAGTCTGGTTTGTTTTTTTGCTATGTGCCTATTTGCTTAAGAAAATACTTGACTGGAGAGGAGATTCCAAATGGAGCTGCATTTTCATGCGTTGGGGGCAGAAGTAGAATAAATAGTAAATCTTGATCTTATGGAGTGATGATTTACATTCTTTGTGTGATGAGATAATACACAACCTAGGTGTTATTTAGCTTGCTGCTGTAGAACAACTGACTATCATGATGTGTAGTTTCTAAATATTGAGTCCTCGAGTTTTAGGGAATGGCGCGCTCTAATTTGGAAGTGGTATTTCCTAATGTATTCACACAGTTAGATATCATATTATATATTTTTTCTCTTACTTGAAATTTCTGCCATGTAAAGCTAGGTTGTCTTTGATTTGTTGTTGTGTTAGGTATTGAACAAACTGGCTTGTTTGGCTAACCTTCCTTTCCTTTTATTTTGCAGGCTCTAGAATCGCTAAGGTTGCTCCTTCTCTGTTCCTTTGGTCAAGGTTTGTCCTTGTCATTCTTTTCTAAGCACTGCACTTTTCTACCCTATTTGTTTACTGCTTATTGTCGTGTTAATTCCTCTATTCCTAATTTTTCCCGGTGTCATGTTTGTGTGTTTGTTTTTGTGGTGCTGCTTATATGTGTGACTACCGTATGATCGTATATATGCTGAAAAGTAAAATGCTTTTTCCTTGGCATGATACATAATTTGTAATGAGATGGTAGTACATCGGTGTATTTACAGGAAAAAATTATAGTCGTATATATATATATATATATATATATATATATATATATGCTGAAAAGAACATTCTTCTACTCTTTCTTGATGTATGCTATCGTATATTGCTTCTCTACTTGCTCAAAATCAAATTTGCATCTATGAAAAGGTAAGAAATTAAGGCCAGTGAGATGGCAGTAGATTGGCATGTTTACAGAAAAACAAATAGCCATGCAAGTTTGAAAGAACATATTTTTACTATTTCTTGCTATATGCATATTTCCCATCTTCTTCCTTCAGAATCAAATGTGTGTCTACTAAAGGATAAGAAATTAAGGCTGCAATTTAAGAATATAATCAAATGTGCATCTACTAAAAGATAAGAAATTAAGGCTGCGATCTAAGAATACTTTTATTTGCCATTCTGAATTTCTATCACAGCACAAAGGAATGAGGAATGGATATAGGAGGCATGGCGCATAGGGGTCAGCCAGGGCACGACGCAGGAGTCTGCCCATCTCCTCTCAAAGTTAGTTCTTGCTCTTCTTGTCCCTACTACCTCGCCTGCCAACTCTCTGATAGAGTATTTTATTTCTACAATGCATTTTATTCTTTGAATAAATTACAATTTTTTCATAGCTTCTTGGCATACTATGGATTGAATTTTTGTGAGAACAAGCAAATGATGGTAGCATTTCCTACAAGATACTAGACATGTAATATGTTGATAGAAGAGAAAATCTACATTTTATTCATGTGAAAATTTAGGGTGGATTTGTGTTTTTTAGAAATGAGGCAACCTTACATGTTGACAGTAAGGTTGATTACCAGTTTAAAAGCTTATGTTTGCAAAGTGTTTCCTGGGATACCCCCCCACTCTCTCTCTTGATTGATATATCCATATATCACAGGGGAATGGTAGTTACTTTTAACAGGGATTGGTGGTTCATCACAATTTTTCTAGTTTCTTTTGTTCTCCAAATGATATAGAAGGCAGTCGTCAAGTTGCATCATCTAATTTCTCGTGATTTTTGTAGGACCTACTATGATGCATATTTGAAAGAGTGCATCTATTGCTTCTGCTGAAAATTGATCTCTATTTGAAGGAGTGCATCTATTGTGCATCTACGCCATAAGACAGTGTGTTGTTTTTTATTCCATGCTCCAAATATTTCATGTCCGATTCATAGACATCCTTGAATGGCTTAACGATGATGGCATGTTTGATGTTCATATTTTTGTCAGCCAAATAATAATAGGTGCACTTGATTGTTTGAGGAAATGCCAACTGAAAGCTAAATTCAGTTAGAATTAGATTTTTGCACGTGTGTTCTTGATGTGATAGAGGCTAAGGTGTCCCGATGTTTCGATGAGATGGTGGCTATCGTTTTCTGTGGGAGTCGACCTTGACAATCCGACTACGAACGTGCGAGACGTCGCGCCTTAGCAATCGCTAAACCAACTTCCGAGGGTTATTGACCATGCCGGAGCACGATCAACCTGACCACGAGGGTCTGTTTCCTGCGAGCAAACGAAGAACAAGCAAGAAACTGAGATTGCAATCGGGATATTGCGAATATAAGATGAAAACTTTATTGATCAAGGTGGGGTTCTGTGACGTCTTGGTCTGGTCCTTGGACACAAACGAAGTACGCGAAGTTGCAGCTATGGCGAACTTTTAATCTAAACAAAACCCAAAGTCTAAACGACGCCCTAAGGGCTGTATATATGGAGGAAGAGGGGGGAATTTCGTGGCCCTTGAGGGTGGGGTCCGAAACCAACCCTAACTCTTGTTTCCCCACACATACTGACTCTAAAAAATAGCTATACTTAAGTATTTCGAAATTACATGGGCCTGGCCCATTAATAAGGTGACGCAGCACCTAGAATAGCCTATGGACGAATATTATGAAGAGGCATCTTGTATATTTCGTCCAAGGCTTCATGCACTTCTTATGGCGGCTTCAAAGTCCTAAAATCATCACTTGTAACTCCGTTCTTGATCCCCTTGCGCATGCCATCAACTCCATGCGTGTTCTTGCTCCAATGTTCATCCTTCTCCAAGCTAGGCCCTTCATTTGTAAGCAAAACAAATGTATCCAATTTAGGCAGCATCATAATCTCATGAACATTAGAATCATTACCAAGAAACGAAAGTACCTGGTAATTTAATTGGCGTGCGCGAGCTCTAGTAATTGGTCTAGTATATGTAACAGTAGGGGCTGTGGGTGTAACAATGGTATTGATGTCCTCATCATCCTCCCCTTCTTGAAATGAAGTCGTCCTCGACGGAAGCGCATCTTCCTCACCCAAATAAGGCTTCAAATCTGCAATGTTAAAAGTGGGACTAACCCCAAAATCTACAGGTAGCTCAAGTTTATATGCATTATCATTTATTTTCTCTAACACCTTAAAAGGACCATCAGCACGTGGCATTAGCTTTGATTTGCGCAGATTAGGAAATCTATCTTTACGCAAATGTAACCAAACAAGATCTCCAGGCGCAAACACAACATGTTTTCTACCCTTATCTCCAGCAAGTTTATATTTAGCATTCATACGCTCAATGTTTTCCTTAGTTAACTCATGCATTTTTAAAATCAATTCAGAACGTTCTTTAGCATCAAAATTAACCTTCTCTGAAGATGGAAGAGGCAACAAATCAATAGGTGCACGAGGTAGGAAACCATACACAATTTCAAAAGGGCACATCTTAGTAGTAGAATGCAATGAACGATTATAAGCAAATTCAATATGAGGCAAGCATTCTTCCCACATTTTCTTGTTATTCTTCAAAACAGCCCTAAGCATAGTAGACAATGTTCTATTGACTACTTCAGTTTGTCCATCAGTTTGGGGGTGACAAGTAGTACTAAAAAGCAGCTTAGTCCCCAACTTAGCCCATAAACTTCTCCAAAAGTGGCTAAGAAATTTAGTATCACGATCTGAAATAATAGAATTTGGCACACCATGTAAGCGAATAATTTCACGAAAGAACAAATCAGCAACATTAACAGCATCATCGCTTTTATGACATGGTATAAAGTGTGCCATTTTCGAGAACCTATCCACGACAACAAATATGCTATCCCTCCCCTTCTTAGTTCGAGGTAAACCTAAAACAAAGTCCATAGATATATCCTCCCAAGGAACACTAGGTACAGGCAAAGGCATATATAAACCATGAGGATTGAGTCGCGACTTAGCTCTTTGACATGTAGTGCAGCGAGCAACAAAACGCTCAACCTCCCGTCTCATCTTTGGCCAAAAGAAATGTGTAGCAAGTATATCCTTCGTCTTCTTGACGCCAAAGTGTCCCATTAATCCTCTTCCATGCGCCTCCTGCAACAACAAAAGACGAACGGAGCTAGCTGGAATGCATAGCTTGTTAGCACGAAACACAAATCCATCGTTAAGAACGAACTTGTTCCAAGTTCTCCCTTCCTTACAATTCTGCAATACATCTTTAAATTCAGCATCATGAACGTATTGATCTTTGATGGTCTCCAAACCAAATATTTTAAAGTCAAGTTGTGAAAGCATAGTATAACGACGAGACAAGGCATCAGCAATAACATTTTCTTTACCCTTCTTGTGTTTAATGACATAAGGGAAAGTCTCAATGAATTCAACCCATTTAGCATGTCTACGGTTCAGTTTTGCTTGACTTTTAATGTGTTTCAAAGATTCATGATCAGAATGTATAACAAATTCCTTGGGCCATAAATAATGTTGCCATGTTTCTAAGGTGCGAACAAGAGCATATAATTCTTTATCATAAGTAGAATAGTTCAGACTAGGCCCACTCAATTTTTCAGAAAAGTATGCAATAGGTTTTCCATCTTGTAATAACACACCTCCTAATCCAATTCCACTAGCATCACATTCAAGCTCAAAAGTCTTATTGAAATGAGGAAGTTGGAGTAAAGGAGCATGTGTCAACTTATCTTTCAATACCGTGAAGGCTTCTTCCTGTGCGATACCCCAAACAAAAGGCACATCCTTCTTTGTAAGCTCGTTGAGAGGTGCAGCAATGGTGCTGAAAGCTCTCACAAAACGCCTATAGAAACCAGCGAGGCCAAGGAAACTCCTCACTTGTGTGACCGTTTTGGGCTGCGGCCAACTCTCAATAGCTTCAATCTTGGCTTTATCAACTTCAATTCCCTGTGGAGTAACAAACGTGCATCACGTAGAGCAATAAAAACAGCACGTAAATGTTCCAAATGTTCCTCCAAAGATTTGCTATAAATCAATATGTCATCAAAGTAAACTACCACAAATCGTCCAATGAAAGCACGTAAAACTTCGTTCATTAACCTCATGAAAGTACTAGGTGCATTAGTTAACCCAAAAGGCATGACTAACCACTCATATAATCCAAACTTAGTTTTAAATCCTGTTTTCCATTCATCTCCCAATTTCATACGAATTTGATGGTATCCACTACGCAAATCAACTTTGGAGAATATTGTAGAGCCACTCAATTCATCAAGCATATCATCTAGCCTAGGAATAGGATGACGATAACGAATAGTAATATTATTTATGCCTCTACAATCAACGCACATACGCGACGTACTGATGAGGACATCAATACAATTGTTACACCCACAACCCCTGCTGCTATACATACTGGACCAATTACTAGAGCTCGTGCACGCCAACTAAATTACCAGGTACTTTCGTTTCTTGGTAATGATTCTAATGTTCATGAGAATATGATGCTGCCTAAATTGGATACATTTGTTTTGCTTAGAAATGAAGGGCCTAGCTTGGAGAAGGATGAACATTGGAGCAAGAACAAGCATGGAGATGATGGCATGCGCAAGGGGAACAAGAACGGAGTTACAAGTGATGATTTCAGGACTTTGAAGCCACCATAATGGGTGCATGAAGCCTTGGACGAAATATACAAGATGCCACTTCATAAATTTCGTCCCGAGGCTATTTTAGGTGCTGCGTCACCTTATTATTGGGCCAGGCCCATGTAATTTCGAAATACTTATAGTATAGGCTATTTTTAGAGTCCGTATGTGTGGGGAAACAAGAGATAGGGTTGATTTCGGACCCCTCCACCAAGGGCCACGAAATCCCCCCCCTCTTCCTCCATATATACAGCCCTTAGGGCATCGTTTAGACTTTGGGTTTTGTTTAGATTAAAAGTTCGCCATAGCTGCAACTTCGCGTACTTCGTTTGTGTTCAACGACCAGACAAAGGCGTCACAGAACCCCATCTTGATCAATAAAGCTTTCATCTTATATTCGCAATATCCAGATTGCAATCTTAGTTTCTTGCTTGTTCTTCGTTTGCTCGCAGGAAACAGACCCTCGTGGTCAGGTTGATCGTGCTCCGGCGTGGTCAATAACCTCTCGGAGTTGGTTTAGCGATTGCTAAGGCGCGACGTCCTCGCACGTTCGTAGTCGGATCGTCAAAGTCGACTTCCACCAAAGCGAAATCCACCATCTCATCGAAAGACGGGACACCTTTGCCTCTATCACGTACCATCCTTTTTCGGCACTAAAATGATAGGAACAGCACAAGGACTAAGGGATTCGCGTATATAACCTTTGTCGAGCAGTTCTTGTACTTGACGCATAATCTCCTTCGTCTCCTCTGGATTGGTACGGTATGGTGCACGGTTGGGTAGCGAAGCACCGGGAATTAAGTCAATTTGATGCTCAATCCCTCGAATAGGTGGTAATCCCAGTGGCACGTCTTGTGGAAAGACGTCAGTGAACTCCTGCAAAATGTTAGTGACAGCAGGGGGCAAAGAGGAAGGCACGTCCTCGAATGAAAATAATGCCTCTTTGCACACAAAGGCATAGCAAACAGATTTGCTGAAATCTAGCTCATCAATATCAGATTTGGTGGCAAGTAAACATGCACTTTTCAATTTAATTTCAGAAACAACAGTAGATGGTTTATTATTAGACTTCATTTGGTGCTCAAATTCTTTTGCCACAATCTGATTTTCACTCTTATTTGTCTCCTGTTTTGCTTTATTAGCTCTATTAATATCATCTTTCAAAATGGAATCAGGAGTCATAGGAAGCAAAGTAATATTTTTATCGTTATGAACAAGAGTATACTATTGTTTCTACCATGGTGTACAGAATTTTTATCAAATTGCCATGGTCTACCAAGTAATAAGGAACAGGCTTGCATAGGTACCACATCACAATCAACATAATCAGCATATGTAGAGATACTAAAATGCACACGAACAGTACGTGTTACCTTAACCTTGCCGCTGTTGTTGAACCATTGGATGTAGTAAGGATGTGGATGTGGTCTTGTGGTGAGAGATAGCTTCTCCACCATCTCCATGCTAGCCAAGTTATTGCAGCTCCCTCCATCTATGATCACGCGAACAGAACGTTCCTTCACAACTCCCTTTGTATGGAACAAATTATGCCTCTGATTTTGCTCAGCTTGTGTAACCTGCACACTCAAAACACGTTGAGCAACTAAACATTCATACCTGTCAGCATCTTCAGGAGCCATGTATTGCGTCTCATGATTAGAATCATCTCCACCGTGTTCGTCACGTGTAATAAGAGCCAAAGTCTCCTCATCATAGTCACTAGCAAACTCATACCCACCATTCCCAGTAACAATCATCACATGCTTAGATGGGCATTCTCTCGCATAATGACCTCACCCTTGCAACGTCGACAAATAATATCATGTGTTTGCCCTGTTGATGCCATGGATGAAGAAGAGCTCTTTGCAGGCCCAGAAGGTGTGCTCTTGGCAACCCAATTGGATTCACCTTCAAATTCATCTGGAGCGTTGAGTTACGGACGAAACAATCTGACGTTGCAGCAGAATCCGAGTCAAACTACAAGCCCAAAGGTGTTGCATCACCTCCACTTGGGACCATGAGCCTTGTACGACCTAGGGTTAGTTTTAGGCTGCCTTGCGACGTCCTCCCACCTCCTTGGCCGCCACCCCTTGCTCCTATATAAGTAGATCCATCTAGTAGCTTTTTCCTTGGGATTTGTTTAGTTAAAAGTTAGCCATTGCAACTTCGTGTACTTCATTTGTGTCCAACGACCAGACCAAGACCGCTTCGGATCCCCACCATTATCAATACTTCATATATATTCGCAATATTTAGATTGCTTTATCATATTCTTGCTCGTTCTTCAATTGCTTGCAGGAATAGACCTTCGTGGTCAGGCTGATCATGCTTCCAGCATCGTCAGTAACCTCAGGAGATTGGTTTAGCGATTGCTAAGGCGCAACCTCGTGCACGTTTGTAGTCGGATCGTCAAAGTCGTCTCCACCAAATCGATAATTATCATCTCATCGAAAGATCGGGACCCTCGCCTTTATCAAGTGGTATCAGAACAAAGATGTAGCTGATGTAGGTACGGATGTTGACAATGTACCATACTCTTGAGATGATATCGCGCTCACAATCCAAGGTGGGGCTGCTCTAGTAGGTGCAATAGTGGAGTAACCAACCGGCGGTGGTGAGCATGAACTGGAATAGTAGTTGTTGTAGTCACCCAATGCATCCTCCTACATTTATCTCTCAAAGGTACAAGCACGGACATACATACTTGATATCTTGTAGACTGTACAACATGTGAACATCCTTCTGTCTGTTTATAAACAGGGTGACGATCCGTTCTGGAAGAAGAAACCCACAGAGAAAGCTACAAAGCCCTCTCGCCCCGAAACAAAAACCGTTAAGAAAACCTCAAAGCAGAAGGCCGCTGAACGCATCAGCATGGAATTGGATGACGACACAGATGAACCGGAAGTTGAGGTAGAACTTGATTCACTTGGTTCCCTATTTATGCATCTCATTAACAATGATGTTTATCAGGAGGGCGCGGAAGGCAGCCAAGCTGACGATGTAGAGGTAATTGTCCTTTCCTCCGGTTCAGATTCTCTGCCAACGCAAAAAATCCATCAAGCGATCCGGAAAGTAAGCTTTTCACATCCTCTTGCTCACTTGGATCCAACATTTATTTTGAAGAAGCAGCAGCACGAAGCTCGCCGTACAACCCGACACAGCGGCTAAAAGGTCACCTCGACCGGTTTACCTGACACCCTGGTTCGAAAGCGCCGATCCGAGGTCTCACCTCCTTCTGACAATTCTTACCCCAAGGCAGGTTATTTCCGACAACCTATTAATCCGTCCGATTCAAATTATCAGGTGACACCTCCCTCATCCTCTGGCGAGTCAACAACAACCCAACTCCCTCCTCTCAAAACTATAGCTAGGTAAGTACTCAAACCCTTTCTTTGAACATTTTCATACCTTGAATACTATGCTTAATTTTCACCTCTTTTATTTTTGTTTGTAGAGCCAAAGCCAGACCCATCAAAAAAACCCGGGTGAACAATCCGTCTGAAGACCAGGTGGTTCTTGAACAGGAGCAAACAGGTGAACCAGAACAGACGGCTGAACCGGAGGGTCCAAATTCAGAAGCCCCATTTGACGAACCACCCCCTCAAGATCTAAATATTGTTAATCAACCAGAAGCTGACACTGCTATACCTGACAGTGAACCGACAGATCCAATCCGGGCTGACGACAGGTCTTCTAGTCCGGTGAGAGCTATTGACACTCCACCATCACCCATAAAAACTACTGGAGGCCAAGGAGACGATGTTATCATTACCGGTATGAGTCACAACTCTCCTGGCCATCTTGTAATCTTGGCCAAACATAGTGCCAAGGAAGAGCGTGCTTCCATGAAGAAGGGCAAATGGAGCACTAACTTATCAAGCTACGCCCATCTCAGCACTGAAGAACTCCACTCCGCCTTTTTAAACCGCCTACACTCAAACCATGATTATGAAGCCGGTTTGGTGAACCTGATGAAGGAACTCTATGAGGTATTTTCATCACCATTCCTTTCTTGAGTCCAAAGTCTAAACATCAGCCCAAGTAGCCCCCAAGGGCTGGTTTACGATGTTAATCATAAACCAGGACTTTGTAATATCTTAATCCTTGCATGCCGATCCTCAATATGTCAAGTCCTCGGCAAAAACAAAACTGATACTTTATCATTGTATTCCTGTAGTTTTCATCGGTGTAGCCCCCAAGGGCCGGTTTAGCTTTTGCGAGGTAAACCGGGTCTTGAATCAATGTGTCAGTTTTGAATAGATGTACATTAGCCCCCAAGTGTTAAGGATAATGCTTGCATTGTACTTGAGACTTGTGAAAGATTTGTTGATAATAGAGAAAATAGGCATTAGCCCCCAAGTACAAAGTGCATAACTTGTTATATGCTTGGTACTTAGAAAATACATATCCTGTTGTTGACATATCTTCACCTTTGCAGGCCGAGCTGAGTAAGAGGGATGCTCAAACCGCTGATCTTCAAGAGAACGTAAAGTCCCAACAAGTAGAGGCTTCCAAAGCCAAAGAGGAGCTGACCAATGCCCTGGCAGCTATGGAGAAGTTGAAAGATACTTTCAACAAGGAACGTGCTGACTGGGAAACAAAAAAGGCTGGTTTAACCAGGAAAGCCAAGGACGCAGAAGCAGCCTTGAAGCCAGTGGTAGACGAATTGACCGGCTTGAAGCGGCAGATTGATGCCATGACGTCCGCTGTGTTTGGTAAGTACCTCCTCATGCCGTTTGTCTAATTCATAAGATCTTATCATTGACCGGTTTACTGATACTAAACCATGACAGGCACCCATATTTCTCATCTGGGCTCTGACATGCGGATGAAGCTTAAAGCGGCGTACACCTTAATGGAACAACTATATTCTGGATCCCAGCGTGCTATTTGCACTGCAGCATACAACAAGCCGGTGCCATCATTGATAAAGGAAATCCTTGAGAAGCTGGCCATGCTACCTACCTGGATTACAGAACTGAAGAAAGAAGCCGCAAGAGCCGGAGCGCTGACCGCACTAATCCGGGCCAAGGCATGGATTTCGGATCTTGAAGCGGCATATATCATTAAAGGATATCTAGGTGTGAAGGAGGACGGTTCAGACTTCAACAATGATGATCTCCGAAAGCTGACAAAGGAGATGCGACCAATAGCCAGCAAACTGGCGGAGGACACAGACTTATCTCATTTCCAGCCGGTTTACGATGCTGAAGGAAAGAGACAGCATGCCATGATCCATGATGTTGAAGAACTTGTGCCTCCAATCCGTAAGCATACTTACGCTCCTGACATTGACCCCTCCAGCCTTATCCATGAAGAGGCCGTGTTTCAAGCTTTAACCGGAATCGATTGGTCAACGGTTGATTTCCAGCGTCTAGGGAGGGATGAAGAGGAGGTGACTGTACAAGATGATCCTCAATCGTCAAGCCGTCCCGATGAAGCGTCCTAAATCGGCGACCGGTTTATCAGCTACAGTCTGTCACTGCTTGAAACAATTTTTCAATTTGGGCCGTTTTGAAGCTCCTTGTAATAGGATAGCAGAAACACCTTTATCTGCCATGCCATCGAGCATGCTTGTGTTGCCTGATATTGTGAAAACTTGTTCCACTTTTGGGATCTATTTATGCATAGTCCATTATACTTTGTGTTCCTACATATAAGAACTTGAAAGCGTCCTAGTGGCTTACCACTAGACGGGTCATGGTATCCAAAAAGATATACATAACTTGGATGGATAACCAAGATTTATATTAACCAGATAAAATAAATAATATCCGTGACATACCTCATTGGCTGACCAACTGCTTGTATGGAAAAGGTGAAAAAACACCAATCTGGAGTGTTGTCAACTCCTTACCCTCTTGCCGGTTCATATAGAAACCATATTGGGCTATAATAGCCGCATAATGCTGGTGACATCTAGTCAAAAACCAGATCGAAAGGATATACTACCAATTTAAAACTGATCATGTACTGACAACTAAGCGTTGAAAGTCATGCCGGGTTGTAAAGAACACTGGTTTATCCAAAAAATAGTCATGAATCCCTTATCATAAAAAAAGCAAAGACAAGAAATATACAAGGCTTTTCATGGGCTGCCAGGCCCTAAATCGAGGCTTTTCATGGGCTGCCAGGCCGCTGAGTTAAACCATTTTGCAAAGCCTGTTAAGATGGACCTCAATCTTTAACCAATCATCGTTTTAACTTTGAGAAGTTCAGGGTCCATGGGATTGACTTGTCAAACATTAGATGGGTCATACCAGGTTTACCTGGACGGAGTGTCTTACTTAAAGAGGCAGGATAACCCGGTGTTTTAGGTGAATACACCTGGCTTCCAAGCCTAGCTTGATAGCCTATTACAAGGGTTCAAGCTCACTGTTCTTTGAGAAGCAGGGAGCCCCTAGGTAATATGTGAGCTATGCTTAGTGGTTACCTATGTTTGAACTGTGCTTAATGCAACAGATTCTCTTTGGCTCCACATAATTTCCTTTTGGCTTTAAAGCCTATCAAGAGGTGTAGCTATGGTGTGAAGACAACCAAGCCCCCTAGTGATATCCCTTTATGGTTTTAAACCGATCAAGAGGTGTAGCTATGGTTCGGATATGACCAGGCCCCCTAGTGATTTTCTTTATATCAGTGCGACCGTATAGGCTGGTTTTAACAAAACTCCGCTTTGTCAGTAGAAACTCTTGTAGGCTCACACATGATGTAAAAAGAACAAAGACCCCGCTTTATTCGAGGCTCCGGTTTATTATATAATACATACATTGTCATAAATATGTACATAAGAAGAGCCTGTGGCTCAAGTATAGTAAGGCCGAAGAAGAGCTATATTCCACGGCCGCTTGGTCTCCTCCTCCGATTTACGTGAGTTCTTGTGCTCTCGAACATCAATGAGGTAGTATGACCCGTTGTGCAGATTCTTGCTGACCACAAAAGGTCCTTCCCAAGGTGGGGATAACTTGTTCATATCAGTCTGATCCTGGATGAGCCGGAGCACCAGATCGCCCTCTTGAAAAGTTCTGGTCCTAACCCGGTGGCTGTGATAACGTCGGAGATCTTGTTGATAAATCGCCGAACGTGCTGCTGCGAGATCACGCTCCTCATCTAACAGGTCCAGTGAGTCCTGACGTGCCTTCTCATTGTCAGCTTCAACATAAGCTGCCACACGGGGCGAGTCGTGACGGATGTCACTAGGAAGAACCGCCTCTGCTCCATAAACTATGAAGAAAGGTGTGTAACCCGTAGATCTGTTAGGTGTGGTGTTGATGCTCCATAACATAGATGGTAACTCCTCCACCCAACAACCCGGTGTCCGCTTTAAAGGAACCATAAGCCGGGGTTTAATACCTCGCAAAATTTCTTGATTTGCCCTCTCCGCTTGACCATTATATTGGGGGTGAGCCACTGATGCTACATCAAGCCGGATGTGCTCACGTTGGCAAAATTCCTCCATCTCACCCTTTGATAGATTAGTACCATTATCAGTTATAATACTGTGTGGAAAGCCAAATCGGAATATCACCTTTTTTATGAACTGAACCGCCGTGGCCGCATCACACTTACTGACTGGCTCTGCTTCTACCGATTTGGTAAACTTGTCAACTGCCACTAACAGGTGAGTCTTTTTGTCCTTGGATCTCTTAAAGGGTACAACCATATCAAGCCCCCAAGTTGCAAACGGCCAAGTGATTGGAATCATTCTCAACTCCTGAGCCTGAACATGAGCGTGACGTGCAAATTTTTGACAGCCGTCACACCTTTTGACTAAATCCTCAACATCAGCATGAGCTATCAACCAATAGAAACCGTGACGAAAAGCCTTAGCTACCAAGGATTTTGAACCGGCATGGTGACCACAATCTCCTTCATGGATTTCTCACAAAATTTCACAACCCTCTTGAGGAGATACACAACGCTGAATTACCCCTGTGACGTTGTAACGATGTAACTCCCCATTGATTATGGTCATTGACTTGGAACGTCGGATTATCTGCCGGGCCGAGGTTTCATCCTCCGGTAACTCGCCCCGGTTCATGTAAGCCAGGTACGGGATTGTCCAATCCGGTATAACATGCAAAGCTGCCACCAATTGAGCCTCCGGGTTAGGAACAACCAACTCCTCCTCTGTTGGTATCTTGACTGACGGATTATGCAGTACGTCGAGGAAGACATTTGGTGGGACCGGTTTACGCTGAGAGCCAAGGCGGCTTAAAGCGTCCGCCGCTTCATTCTTTTGCCGGTCTATATGGTCAACTTGATAACCCTTGAAATGACCAGCCACTATGTCCACCTCTCGTCGATACGCAGCCATGAGTGGGTCCTTAGAATCCCAGGTGCCCGATACCTATTGAGCCACCAGGTCTGAGTCACCGAAGCACTTAACCCGGCTTAAGTTCATCTCCTTAGCCATCCGAAGACCGTGGAGTAGGGCCTCGTACTCAGCTGCATTGTTAGTACAAGGGAACATTAAGCGAAGAACATAACAAAATTTGTCACCTCGTGGGGAAGTTAATATAACTCCAGCCCCCAAGCCCTCCAATTGCCTGGACCCATCAAAGTGAATAGTCCAATATGTGTTATCTGGCTTTTCCTCTGGTGCCTGCAACTCTGTCCAATCATTGATGAAGTCCATGAGTGCTTGAGATTTGATTGCTATACGAGGTGTATACTTGAGCCCGTGAGGTCCAAGCTCAATAGCCCACTTGGCAATCTGGCCGGTTGCTTCTCTGTTTTGAATGATATCTCCCAGAGGGGCGGAACTGACCACTGTAATAGGATGACCCTGAAAATAATGTTTGAGCTTCCGGCTTGCCATAAACACCCCATACACCACCTTCTGCCAATGTGGATACCTCTGCTTTGATTCGATAAGCACCTCACTGATATAATAAACCGACCGTTGAACTGGATATTACTTTCCAGCCTCCTTGCGTTCCACAACAATAGCCACACTAACAGCCCTGGCATTAGCAGCCACATACAGCAGTAAAGGCTCTTTATCGATCGGAGCTGCAAGCACAGGCGGTTCAGCTAACTGCCACTTCAGATCCTCAAACACTTTATCAGCCGCATCGCTCCAGACAAAGTCATCCATTTTCTTTAACATCTGGTATAAAGGGATAGCCTTCTCCCCGAGACGACTAATAAACCGGCTCAAAGCCGCAATCCGGCCGGCTAAACGTTGAACATCATTGATACACGCCGGTTTAGCCAAAGACATGATTGCTGAATTTTTTTTCCAGATTAGCCTCAATGCGCATGTTTGATACCAGAAAGCCCAAGAGTTTGCCTGCCGGTACATCAAAGACACATTTGTCTGGATTGAGCATCATCTTGTAAACCCGGAGGTTGTCAAAGGTTTCTCTCAGGTCATATATCAATGTTTCCTCTTTCCTGGACTTTATCGCAATATCATCCACATATGCATGAACATTGCGCCCAATCTGTTTATGAAGACAATTCTGAACACAACGTTGATAAGTCGCCTGGGCACTCTTGATCCCAAAGGGCATGGAGACATAGAAGAAGGCTCCAAAGGGAGTTATAAAAGCTGTCTTCTCCTGGTCCTTAACTGCCATTTTGATCTGATGGTAACCCGAATAAGCATCCAAAAAACACAAACAGTCACAACCCGCCGTATCATCAATAATCTGATCAATACGAGGGAGGGCAAAGGGATCTGTTGGGCAAGCCTTGTTCAAGTCTGTGTAGTCCACACACGTACGCCAAGTGCCATTTTTCTTGAGAACTAGCACTGGATTAGCCAACCACTCCGGGTGAAAGACCTCCACTATAAACCCTGCGGCCAACAACCGAGCTACCTCTTCACCAATAGCCTTGCGCCTTTCTTCGTTGAAGCGGCGGAGAAACGGTCTGACCGATTTAAACTTAGGAACAATATTAAGTGCGTGCTCAGCGAGTTCCCTCGGTACACCTGACATGTCAGAAGGCTTCCATGCAAAGATGTCCCGGTTCTCACGGATGAACTCGATGAGCGCGCTTTCCTATTCGAGATCCAGGTTAGCGCTGATGCTGAACTGCTTGGATGAATCGCCAGGAACAAAATCAACCATCTTAGTGTCTGTGGCCGATTTAAACTTCAACGCCGGATCATGCTCCGTAGTTGGCTTTTTCAAAGAAGTCATATCTGCCGGATCAACCTTGTCTTTGTAAAACTTCAGTTCTTCCATGGCACAAACCGACTCAGCATAAGCCGCATCACCTTCCTCGCATTCCAAAGCAATCTTCCTGCTTCCATGTACTGTGATGGTCTTGCCATGAACTTGCCTCAAATGTACTATGACCTGGCATCTTAAGCTGCAAATAAACATAACACGGCCTTGCCATGAACTTGGCATAAGCCGGTCGCCCAAACAGAGCATGATACGGACTCTTGATTTTCACTACCTCAAAAGTCAATGTTTCTGACCTTGAATCATGATCATCTCCAAAGGCCACCTCGAGGGCTATCTTGCCCACTAGATATGCAGATTTACCGGGCACCACACCATAAAAAACGGTGGTTGACGGTTTAAGATTCTTATCTGTCAACCCCATATGGCGGAAGGTATCATAGTAGAGAATACTGATAGTGCTTCCCCCATCCATGAGCACCTTGGTGAACTTGTACCCCCCAACTTGAGGTGCCACCACTAAGGCCAGATGACCTGGATGGTCAACCCGGGGTGGGTGATCCTCTCTATTCCATAAAATGGGTTGCTCAGACCAGTGCAAATACCGAGGCACAACCGGTTCAACAGAGTTCACTGGCCTCTTGTGAAGCTTCTGATCACGCTTGCACAAGCTAGTGGTGAAGACATGATACTGCCCACTATTTAACTATTTCGGATTGCTCTGATAACCTGACTGCTGCTATTGCTGATTCCCCTGATGGTTATAACCTCCCTGGTTGCCATGGTTCCCTTGATTGCTATGTCCGGTTTGATTGCCCTGAAATCCTGAACCGGAGCTGCCGCCTCCATAGCCCGGCCCATGAAAACCACCTCCTGAACCGCTGGGCGGGCCATTGTTGTACTGAAACATATTGGAGTTCTTGAATTCTCGCATGATATAACAATCCTTCCAAAGATGTGACGCTGGCTTCTCCTTTGATCCATGCTTTGGACAAGGTTGATTTAACAGGCGCTCCAGATTGGGGCCTGAACCTCCGCCCCTCTGGGGTTGCTTGCCCTTACGATGCCGACCGTTATCCTGAGCATTAGTGTTAGCCACAAAGTCCAAACTATTGTCGGCTTTGCGCTTACCATTATTCCCATGACCTGCCGGGTTATGCTGCTACCCCTTGGTGTTGCCGTTTTTCTTTCCTTTCCCCGGTTTGTCCTCCTCTGAGTTAGGGTCTTTGGTATTATCTGAATCGGCATATTTAACCAAAGTGGCCATAAGCGTTGACATATCATTGTAGTGACGTTTGAGCCTTCCTAACTTCTGTTTGAGCGGCAGAAACCAGCAATTTCCCTCCGATGTTAACACTGCGGTATCTGCATTGATGCGAATTGATGAATGCAGAATAGCTGAGACCCGCTTCACCCAATGGGTTGTAGACTCCCCATACTCTTGAACACAAGCGGCCAGGTCCACAATTGACATAGGCTGCTTACAAGTATCCTTAAAATTCTGGATAAACCGGTGCTTTAATTCGGCCCATGATCCGACAGAGTTAGCTGGCAAGCTCTTTAACCAAGTACGAGTTGTCCCCTCCAACATCATGGTGAAGTATTTAGCACACATCGCTTCATCCACATCTAACATCTCCATTGCCATCTCGTCGCTTTCAACCCATGCCTCTGGTTGCAAATCGGCGGTGTAATTTACTTGAGGTCCCTTGAAATCCTTGGGTAGTCGTACATTACGTAAAGCAGGGGTGAGGCACGACACCCCTAAGGAACTAAAGACCACACCTGGCTCCACTAAAGCGGTACGGTGAACCGGAGTAGGTTGACGAACTCCATGTAGAGCTGCTAACTCGGCCTCTCGACGTGCACGACCATGATCCACCACATCCTGCGCATTAGCACCTCCACCTGCCGGGTTGTGCCCTCGTGGCGAGTTACGGCGACGTGCACTGCTTGACACGCCTGGTTCATCCTCAACATGCCAACTGTAACT
>NC_041392.1:362630010-362733913 GCF_002162155.2 Triticum dicoccoides
AATCCTCTCACGACTATGCGAATAAGCCTGCTGCTGGTTTAAAGCTGTTTGAAGGAGCTCTCTGGCCCGTCGTGCCTCAATCGCAACTGGTGACTCGCCGTCGGTTGGGAGGGCTGCCAATCATGAAGCGACGACCACAATGTTGTCCAACGAGTTGGAGTAATGCCCCGAGGGCGTCGGAACATACTGTGACACAATGTTGTTTTGACGAGGCGGGTCCATCGTGCGTGGCTGAACCGGCGCCTCCGTCCGGTTTAACACTGGCTGGTTACTAGTTCCTGCTCCTGGCGTGTTGAAGAGATTTCTTGGCTCGTAACCCGGCGGGAGATGCGATCGGTATCTTCTTCTCATGACTTCCTCTGAGGCATTCTGATCCAGCCTAAGCCAGTAGGCCTGAGCTTCTAACTCGGCCCGTTCCGTAGCCATCCTAGCATTCTCTGCTGCTAGGTCCGCTTTAGCCTAAGTTATCTAATCTTTCACCTTCGCAATCTCCGCATTGTGTTGGTCCCGGGCTGCTGCGTCCACCTCCGCGACCATCAATGTTGCCAAAGTGTCGAACAAATCAGACAAAACTTGAGCCGGAGGCGGCGCAGAGCCCCCTTCTCCCGCCGGCGTTGCTGTCGCTGAACCGGAGAGCATTGCCGCGGCAGTTGATGGGTCGTGTGCTGATTGTGTACCGGCCATGAAGATAGCGACCCGGTTTGGTAGATCGAGGGGGTCCGGAATACTGTTGCCATCGGATCCTCCGCTAACCCGGCCGTCCTGCAACGGATACAGGGATTCGGTCTCTCCAGTTGAAGACTCGTCGTTAGAGCAGACAACGATTTCTCCATAAGATGCCGGTCCATGCTCATATCCAGCTCCATGGATGACACCTACGAAAACATGCCTTGCTGCGGGCTGAACTGGGGAAGGGCTTGCACGCTGAGCCGTTTCGATGATGTCGGTGCAGGTGTCCGGCTCAGGGCCCGGTTCGCCGATCTTGCCGATGAAGACGTGAATTCCACCAAAGGGGATCCGGTACCCGTATTCGATTGAACCGGCCCCGGGACCCCATCCGGCATCGTCGATGTAGAGCTTGCCACGACGACTCTTCGTCTTCGGGCCCACGACGTATCCCTTGAGTCCATCAAAGCCGCCCTTCAAGAACTCGAAACCATCGTGCGATAGCCCCATGGTGGGCGCCAACTATCGTGGGTTTGTCACGACAGATGTCCTCGTGAAAGGACTTAGTCGTGGAGCCATCGCTACGGGTTATGTCAAAGGGGTTAAACTGGACAAGGGACACGAGGGATTTTATACTAGTTCGGCCCCTTCGATGAAGGTAAAAGCCTACGTCTAGTTGTGGTTGATATTGCTAGGGTTTCGATGACCAGGGAGCGAATCCGCTTTGCCTGGCTCTCGAGTTGTTGTCTGTTGTCCCTAAACCGCGGTAGGGTCGTCCCTTTATATACATAGGTTGACGCCCGCCGGTTTACAGAGTCCCGAGGCCGGATCATAGATGTGTCCGGCTCGGTCTCTATTTTTCAGGCCAGTTTTAGAATTCTTTGACTCCTCATATCAACTCGGAATTGAGTGATTCTTTTTGCATTGGAAAGCTTGAGTTAATAGCATTCTTTGAAAGAATTTATCAGAAAATTGTCTCAAACTTTTCAAGAGGAAAGTTGGAGAGAGAGTTGTTGTATATCCTGCTTGGCAGTTGTTTTTCATCATTATCTTCACTGCCGTTATGATCTTCACTTATATCTTGCTGTCAAGAGCTACTTAGTATCCTTCATTGATGCTAGTTGTGCTACGCCGTGACCTCATTAGTGTTCTAGGCTCGCGTCTCTAGTACGGTCTAGCCTAGGACCAGCACAGTACCGTCGTTGAGCGTTTATTCAACATTGCATCTTTGAATTGATTATTGCTAATCTTTTGCTACCATATATAGCCAACCCAGCTCCACATATTTCTACACCGTGTATACGTACGCTCCCCTAGCAATCGCTTTACTCAATATTCGGAGTTACTTGACACCGCTGGTTGCCGATCACCGCCTGCTGCATGGTAAGAACTTGTAAGACATTGATATTTGCTTTACTGTGAGCGTTTTACCACCACATCCTAGTAGTTATAGGAACATTATTTTTGGGTTTTGTTTCTTGTTCTACTAATCATGACAGGATCCAGAGTCAATTCATGGGCTTTGTCGATCGCGGGAGACGTGCCATCACCTTTGCAAATACCACAACCGTCACGACAGGTGCACAAACATCCAAATTCACATGATCAGTTAATGTATCTATACCACCATTTAATGGCCGTTTTAAACCTGCTTTATATATTGAATGGGAGTTCGACATAAAAAATATATTTGCTTCCCATAATTTCGATGAACATAAAAAGGTTAAGGTTGCGGTTGGTTCTTTCACTGGTTATGCTTTGGTTTGGTGGAGTGAATATTGTCGGTTACACCCTGATTATATACCTACTACTTGGGATGATTTGAAACTTGCCATGCGACATACATTCGTCCCTGCTTATTATACTCGTGACATGATTAAGAAGTTGCAACACTTAAAACAAGGTAGTGAAACTGTAACAAAATATTATGATGATTTACAAACTACCTTGTTGCATTCCTCTTTAGAAGAAAGTGAAGATGATTTTATGGATAGATTTTGGGGAGGATTAAACCGTGATATTCAAGAGATACTAATTCATGAAGAGTGTTATCCTATGGACCATTTGTTTCATCTTGCTTGCAAAGCTGAACAGGAAATAAAACGACGTGTTGGCCACGAGGAGAACAAGCGCACGGTGCACATTCCAAGAGTTGATATGATTGTTCCTTCAACTACTAGGCATACTATGATAACCACATCCGTTGTTGTCAGGACTACATCACCTCCACCATGTGACACATCGCCCCCGAGAGTGGCTACATCATCTGAGTTGATCATAAGAGGTAATGACAAAGGTACTGATCTTCCATCTCTACATGAGAATGATGAATGCCTTGTCAATTTGAATGCACCATCTGATGAGCTACCCACTACTTTGATCACACCACCTATTTTAGAGGACTACGTTGATAATTTGACTTTGCCATGTGATCAAACAACTGAAATACCAACAATTTTGAGTGCACCCATTGAATTAACTATTGATGCAAAAGAACCAATGTTTAATCATTTTGATATGACCTCTAATCTTGGTGATGATTCTGTGTTAAATGACTTATTGCATGTTTGCTTTTAAGCATGTTGTAGCATGTAAATTTGATGCAAGTAAGGTTTATTCACCAATGTTGGGATGGTTTAATGATGAACATTGTCAATCTTTTGAAATGAATAAGAGCTTCACTTATATGTGCAAACTGAGTTGCAATATTTTCATGCCTTCTACTTCTTGTGCTAATTTTTTGGCTTTAGATTTTATGAACTATGCAAGTTACTCATCTATTCATGTGTCATATATGCAAAAATCAAGGGAAGTAAAAATGGATGACATATACATATACAACATGTACACCTTGTCTCTTTTGTTAGCCACATTTCAGATTAAGCAACGCCGAGGACGGCTTTATTTTCAAGAAGGGGAGGATGATGAGGACATGACTACCTTGGATATGACCAAAAATATTGCATATATGCATATTTGTCAGGTGATTCCTAGTGCAAACTATTCAATAATCTATTTATGTTATCCAGAACAAAAATACTTCACACACTTTTGTGTTTTGTCTAATTGCAGGTGTATGGGACATTTGTACAATCCACATATGAAGATAAGGAAGAAAGAGATGTTTATTTGCTGTCCAAAAAGTTCTCTCACGTCACTTTTGGCCCAAGAGAAGATAGAGTCCAAGTCTCTCACGTTCTGGATTCAGATTCGGACTGCACAGACATACCTGACTCAAAACGCACACAAGTTTTTCATACGGACTCCGAATTGGGTGATTCTTTTTTTGTTGGAAACTAGATTTCGTGCACTTTCCAACCCAATTGGAATCACCTTCAAATTCGTCCGGAGCGTTGAGTTGTAGACGAAACAATCTGATGCTGCAGCAGAATCCGAGTCAAACTACAAGTCCAAAGGTGTTACATCACCTCCACTTGGGCCCATTGGCCTTGTACGACCTAGATTTAGTTTTAGGCTGCCTTGGGACGTCCTCCCACCTCCTTGGCCGCCACCCCTTGCTCCTATATAAGTAGATCCATCTAGTAGCTTTTCCTTGGGATTTGTTTAGTTAAAAGTTAGCCATTGCAACTTCATGTACTTCGTTTGTGTCCAACGACCAGACCAAGACCGCTTACGGATCCCCACCTTTATCAATACTTCATATATACTCGCAATATTCAGATTGCTTTTATCATATTCTTGCTTGTTCTTCGATTGCTTGCAGGAATAGACCTTCGTGGTCAGGTTGATTGTGCTCCGGCGTGGTCAATAACCTCTCGGAGTTGGTTTAGCGATTGCTAAGGCGCAACGTCGTGCACGTTTGTAGTCGGATCGTCAAAGTCGTCTCCACCAAATCGATAGTTATCATCTCATCGAAAGATCGGGACACCCCCGCCTCTATCAAGTGGTATCAGTTTTCAGGTTGCTCGGTGAGAATTTCCAGTTTTCCTAGATTAGATTTATTTTCTTACCTATTGTCCAAGAAAAATCCACAAAAAAGAGTTAGATCTATTCATCCTTTGTACCTGATCATGTGCATTTGGATGTTTGTGCACCTCTCGTGACGGTTGTGGTATTTGCAAATGTGGTGGCACGTCTCCCGCGATCGACAAAGCCCATGAATTGACTCTGGATCCTGTCATGATTAGTAGAACAAGAAACAAGGTAGTGAAACTGTAACAAAATATTATGATGATTTACAAACTACCTTGTTGCATTCCTCTTTAGAAGAAAGTGAAGATGATTTTATGGATAGATTTTGGGGAGGATTAAACCGTGATATTCAAGAGATACTAATTCATGAAGAGTGTTATCCTATGGACCATTTGTTTCATCTTGCTTGCAAAGCTGAACAGGAAATAAAACGACGTGTTGGCCACGAGGAGAACAAGCGCACGGTGCACATTCCAAGAGTTGATATGATTGTTCCTTCAACTACTAGGCATACTATGACAACCACATCCGTTGTTGTCAGGACTACATCACCTCCACCATGTGATACATCGCCCCCGAGAGTGGCTACATCATCTGAGTTGATCATAAGAGGTAATGACAAAGGTACTGATCTTCCATCTCTACATGAGAATGATGAATGCCTTGTCAATTTGAATGCGCCATCTGATGAGCTACCCACTACTTTGATCACACCACCTATTTTAGAGGACTACGTTGATAATTTGACTTTGCCATGTGATCAAACAACTGAAATACCAACAATTTTGAGTGCACCCATTGAATTAACTATTGATGCAAAAGAACCAATGTTTAATCATTTTGATATGACCTCTAATCTTGGTGATGATTCTGTGTTGAATGACTTATTGCATGTTTGCTTATTTAAGCATGTTGTAGCATGTAAATTTGATGCAAGTAAGGTTTATTCACCAATGTTGGGATGGTTTAATGATGAACATTGTCAATCTTTTGAAATGAATAAGAGCTTCACTTATATGTGCAAACTGAGTTGCAATTTTTTCATGCCTTCTACTTGTGCTAATTTTTTGGCTTTAGATTTTATGAACTATGCAAGTTACTCATCTATTCATGTGTCATATATGCAAAAATCAAGGGAAGTAAAAATGGATGACATATACATATACAACATGTACACCTTGTCTCTTTTGTTAGCCACATTTCAGATTAAGCAACGCCGAGGACGGCTTTATTTTCAAGAAGGGGAGGATGATGAGGACATGACTACCTTGGATATGACCAAAAATATTGCATATATGCATATTTGTCAGGTGATTTCTAGTGCAAACTATTCAATAATCTATTTATGTTATCCAGAACAAAAATACTTCACACACTTTTGTGTTTTGTCTAATTGCAGGTGTATGGGACATTTGTACAATCCACATATGAAGATAAGGAAGAAAGAGATGTTTATTTGCTGTCCAAAAAGTTCTCTCACGTCACTTTTGGCCCAAGAGAAGATAGAGTCCAAGTCTCTCACGTTCTGAATTCAGATTCGGACTGCACAGACATACCTGACTCAAAACACACACAAGTTTTTCATACGGACTCCGAATTGGGTGATTCTTTTTTTGTTGGAAACTAGATTTCGTGCACTTTCCAACCCAATTGGAATCACCTTCAAATTCGTCCGGAGCGTTGAGTTGGGGACGAAACACTCTGATGCTGCAGCAGAATCCGAGTCAAACTACAAGTCCAAAGGTGTTACATCACCTCCACTTGGGCCCATTGGCCTTGTACGACCTAGATTTAGTTTTAGGCTGCCTTGGGACGTCCTCCCACCTCCTTGGCCGCCACCGCTTGCTCCTATATAAGTAGATCCATCTAGTAGCTTTTCCTGGGGATTTGTTTAGTTAAAAGTTAGCCATTGCAACTTCGTGTACTTCGTTTGTGTCCAACGACCAGACCAAGACCGCTTACGGATCCCCACCTTTATCAATACTTCATATATACTCGCAATATTCAGATTGCTTTTATCATATTCTTGCTTGTTCTTCAATTGTGTGCAGGAATAGACCTTCGTGGTCAGGTTGATTGTGCTCCGGCATGGTCAATAACCTCTCGGAGTTGGTTTAGCGATTGCTAAGGCGCAACGTCGTGCACGTTTGTAGTCGGATCGTCAAAGTCGTCTCCACCAAATCGATAGTTATCATCTCATCGAAAGATCGGGACACCCCGCCTCTATCACTATTCCTCTAACTTACAATACAAGTTACATGACTGAGTCGGTTTACATCTACATGATTTAACCCGCCTTTGGGCCTTGGGCCTTCGTAAAGCACCACCATCTTCACGTCTTCATGGGCTTCTATCTTCATGGAGCTAACCCGGCCATTCCTAGTCGATTTACCTCCAGTAATCATATCCCCAACACACAACATGGAGCACACAATGCACGTACACAACACATGCATGCACACACACTCGGCCGCAGAATGCACGTGAATAAGACATGCATGCGCACACGCTCGACTGCATGGAGGCGTGCGCCATCTGTGGCGACGTCTGGTTCGTCGTGCTACATCGAAGCTTGCACACAATGGCGCCTAGGCATCTCTTGCAGCACCTCTTTGCCATCCTTGCTCAATGACTAGCCGGAGACGAAGACGACCACAACCTCGGCATTAGAGCTTGCACCAATGGAAAAGCATGCACGCTGCATGCACACGAGCACATATGGAGTGCCCACGACGTGGTGCGTCCCCAGTCGCCTCTACCCTTCTGTGCACGTGATAGAGGCAAAGGTGTCCCGTCTTTCGATGAGATGGTGGCTATCATTCTAGAGGAAGTCGACTTTGACAATCCAACTACGAACGTGCGAGGACGTCGCGCCTTAGAAATTGCTAAACCAACTCCGAGGGGTTATTGACCACGTCGGAGCACGATCAACCTGACCACGAGGGCCTGTTTCCTGCGAGCAAACGAAGAACAAGCAAGAAACTGAGATTGCAATCTGGATATTGCGAATATAAGATGAAAGCTTTACTGATCAAGGTGGGGTTCTGTGACGTCTTGGTCTGGTCGTTGGACACAAACGAAGTACGCGAAGTTGTAGCTATGGTGAACTTTTAATCTAAACAAAACCCGAAGTCTAAACGACGCCCTAAGGGCTGTATATATGGAGGAAGAGGGGGGGGGGGGTTTCGTGGCCCTTGGAGGAGGGGTCCGAAACCAACCCTAACTCTTGTTTCCCCACACATACAGACTCTAAAAATAGCCTATACTTAAGTATTTCAAAAATACATGGGCCTGACCCAATAATAAGGTGACACATCACCTAAAATAGCCTCTGGACGAAATTTATGAAGTGACATCTTGTATATTTCGTCCAAGGCTTCATACACTCCTTATGGTGGCCTCGAAGTCCTGAAATCATCACTTGTAACTCCGTTCTTGATCCCGTTGCGCCTGCCATCATTTCCATGCTTGAACTTGCTCCAAGGTTCATCTTTCTTGTCCAAGCTAGGCCCTTCATTTGCAAGCAAAACAATGTATCCAATTTAGGCAGCATCATATTCTCATGAACATTAGAATCGTTACCAAGAAACGTAAGTACCTGATAATTCAATTGGCATGCGCGAGCTCTAGTAATTGGTCCAGTATGTATAGCAGCAGGGGCTGTGGGTGTAACAATGGTATTGATGTCCTCATCATCCTCCCCTTCTTTAAATGAAGTCGTCCTCGACGAAAGTTCATTGTCCTCACCCAAATAAGGCTTCAAATCTGCAATGTTAAAAGTGGGAGTAACCCCAAAATCTGCAGGCAGCTCAAGTTTATATGCATTATCATTTATTTTCTCTAACACCTTAAAAGGACCATTAGCACGTGGCATTAGCTTTGATTTGTGCAAATTAGGAAACCTATCCTTACGCAAATGTAACCAAACAAGATCTCCAGGTGCAAACACAACATGTTTTCTACCCTTATCTCCAGCAAGTTTATATTTAGCATTCATACGCTCAATGTTTTCCTTAGTTAATTCATCCATTTTTAAAATCAATTCAACACGTTCTTTAGCATCAAAATTAACCTTCTCCGAAGATGGAAGAGGCAACAAATCAACAGGTGCACGAGGTAGGAAACCATACACAATTTCAAAAGGGCACATCTTAGTAGTAGAATGCAATGAACGATTATAAGCAAATTCAATATGAGGTAAGCATTCTTCCCACATTTTCTTGTTATTCTTCAAAACAGCCCTAAGCATAGTAGACAATGTTCTATTGACTACTTCAGTCTGTCCATCAGTTTGGGGGTGACAAGTAGTACTAGAAAGCAGTTTAGTCCCCAACTTAGCCCATAAACATCTCCAAAAGTGGCTAAGAAATTTAGTATCACGATCTGAAACAATAGTATTTGGCACACCATGCAAGCGAATAATTTCACGAAAGAACAAATCAGCAACATTAACAGCATCATCGCTTTTATGACATGGTATAAAGTGTGCCATTTTTGAGAACCTATCCACGACAACAAATATGCTATCCCTCCACTTCTTTGTTCGAGGTAAACCTAAAACAAAGTCCATAGATATATCCTCCCAAGGAACACTAGGTACATGCAAATGCATATATAAACCATGAGGATTGAGTCGTGACTTAGCTTTTTGACATGTAGTGCAGCGAGCAACAAAACGCTCAACATCCCGTCTCATCTTTGGCCAAAAGAAATGTGTAGCAACTATATCCTCCATCTTCTTGACACCAAAGTGATGCGGAGCATCCCACGACCATCCACATGGACGCCACCTCAACTATCCAAGCTCCAAGTGGACCAATGACAAGGGCTAGGGTACGTGCTATTCAATCCGAGGTGACATCACTCCTACTTGAGTTTTCCCCCTCTTCAAGTGAGACATGGCTACTGCCTAAGTCCGAGATACTACGTGTCATCAGGTACAACGCTCAAGACTCGGATCTGAGGACTGTAGAAGAAGAGACATGCGTCAACACTCTGGACAGCCCGGAACTTTCGGCCAGAGCTCGGAACTTCCGGCCCCCGGACCTTCCGGCCGACACGGAGCTTCCGGCCGCCGATGACTTCGACCAGCCCAGGCGTGCCAACTCTCGGGTTAGCCCGGACCCCGTCCCAGACCTTCCGGCGCCCGGAACCTCCGGCCTGCCCGGACCTTCCGCCCCCTGGATGCCAGCACATCTCCACCGCGCCAACTCTCTAGTTAGGCCGGACCCTCCCTGGAACCTCCGGCGCCCGGAACTTCCGGCCCTGCCTGCACGCAGCCACTTGGGCCAAGGCCCGTGTACCCTTTCGTCACCTAGACTATATATACTCTATCCCGTACAACTTTCTAGGGTTAGCGTTGTGTTAGCTCATTTGTGAGATAGAGCTTCGCTCATCCATATCAGATCTACTCCTTGAGAGAGACCACGGCCCCTCTTCGGAGAAGATCCACCTTGGATCTAGCACATGTGTGACTTGTTCTTGTTAGTTTGAGTGTTCCTCTTGTGTTTCCCCTCGTGATTTCCCTCGTTTCCCCCTTGGTGTTCTTCGCGGGATCCGCTCCTTTCGTGAAAGATCGGGCGATTAGGGTTTTACCCTACATCATCTTGGTATCTAGAGCCACGTTGATCACGATTTCGGAGCCTCCCCGTTGTGTTTCTAGCCTAATTTTGTTGTTTTTCGTCCTAATCCGAAAATCCCCATCAAAAATAGCCCCATTTTTTTTGTGATTTGTTCGTGTGTTGAGATTTTGTTGGTTTTGATCCGTGAAGTTTGTGTGTGGCTCGTAGATCTAGCCTCCCCACCTTCTTTTCCTCCAATTTCTTCTTTTTCCCCTTCGGATTTGGGCTTTTCCCCAAGTTTTTCCACCCAAATCCATGATCCCCAAGTCTCTGTTCTTGGCAGAATCCCGATCACCGGAACTTCCGGTCCAGCCCGGACATTCTGGCCCCCGGACCTTCCGGCCTTCCCCGGAACCTCCGGACCCCGGACCCTCCGTCTTGCCCGGAACTTCCGGCTTCGACAGAAAGTTTGCACTACTTCCACATCTCCGCCCAAATTCCACCAAATTTTGTTCCGGTGCTCACCATATACCATATATACTTCCGCATACCTCCACCATTTCCGCAAAACCCAACTATTTTTGGACGCTCTCCGACACAATTGCTACTTTGAGGTTTGAGAATTTGAGTTGCGGTACCGTATCCTTTTGTCTTTCGGCTATCTAGGTATGGTTCGACATCGACATCACCGCTGCTCATTTTTGCCACGGACGCGCCATCAACAACGACCACCTCGACTACGACTTGGTATTCGTGCCACCATTTTGACACCATACCAGAAGCAACACCGGTAACCTCATCTTGGTATTGGACATATCACTCTTGCCATTACATTGATAGCCATCATAGCCTTACTCCTTTGCGTTGCTTACCCATCGAGACTAGCCATTGAGTATTGCCGGCAACAAGACTTGTGCACATTAGTGATCATACTTCCCATAGCACACATACATCATTGTTGCCTATATTGGTATCATCTCTTGTGTCACAAAGTTGTCATCGCATACTCACTTGCTATCTTGGTTCGTCAAGCATTGCATGAGAAAAGAGCTCAAACATCAAAGAGCCAAGCAAGCTTTTAAGCAAAGAGGAAAGATAAGCAAAGAGCTTTTAAGCAAGAACCATAGCATCATACAACATTAAGATTGTCATACTCGATCATCTTGGATCATATCATAACAACACCTTGCATACAAAGTATTTGCGATAGAAGTCGTTACATTTTTGCTAAGTAGGTTGTGCACAAGTTCTTGTATCCGCCGATCGTGCAATCGTGCTAGCGTCTCTCTAGTGTTGTGCAACAAGAGCATTCTAACAAACTTTGCATTCTCGAATCCTCGCTTCGTTTGTTGCTTCTGCAGGAATCTCATGGAGGAGGCTTAATGGGACACTTCGGACGTGACAAGATGTTCGCCACGATCTTGAAGAGCTACTTTTGGCCAAAGATGTTTCGGGACGTCAATCGCTTCACCAACCGGTGTTCTACATGTCGCAAAGCTAAGTCCAAAGCTCAATCTCATGGTCTCTATATGCCTTTACCAATTCCATACCAACCTTGGGAAGACATTAGCTTGGACTTTGTACTTGGTTTGCCTAGGACTCGCAATGGGAAAGATTCCATATTTGTCGTTGTGGACCGTTTCTCAAAAATGGCACACTTTATTCCTTGTAACAAGATAGACGATGCTTCACATGTGGCTAATCTCTTTTGTAGGGAAATATTGCGTCTACATGGTGTGCCAAAGACTATCGTCTCGGACCGCGACGTCAAGTTCCTTAGCTACTTTTGGAAGACCCTACGCGCCAAGCTCGGAATCAAGCTACTCTTCTCCACGGCGTACCATCCTCAAACCGACGGCCAAACGGAGGTGACAAACCGCACACTCTCCGCTCTACTTCGAGTACTCATCAAGAAGAACATCAAGGAGTGGGAGGAGTGTCTACCGATCGCCGAGTTCACCTACAACCGAGCAAGACACTCAACAACCGGCAAGTCCCCTTTCGAGGTCGTCTACGGATTCAACCCTTTGTCACCATTGGATATTCTACCTCTACAACTCCAAGAGCGAATCAATTTGGACGCAAGTGCAAGAGCGACCCATATCAAGAAGGTGCATGAAGATACAAGAAACACCATCGAGCGCCAAGTACAACGCCTTGCGACCAAGCTCAACGTCAACAAGCAACCTATGGTCTCCAACATTGGTGATCTCGTGTGGCTACACCTTCGCAAGGAGCGCTTTCCACAAGAACGCAAGTCTAAGCTTCGACCTCGAGCCGATGGACCCTTCAAGGTGCTCGCACGCTACAACGACAATGCTTACAAGATCGACCTCCCACGGGACAAATACAACGTGAGCAACATCTTCAACATCAAAGATCTCTCTCCCTTCCATGGTGATGAAGAACTCGATCCGAGGACGGATCTTCCCAAGGGAGGGGAGATGATGCGGAGCATCCCACGACCATTCACATGGACGCCACCTCAACTATCCAAGCTCCAAGTGGACCAATGACAAGGGCGAGGGCACATGCTATTCAATCTGAGGTGACATCACTCCTACTTGAGTTTTCTCCCTCTTCAAGTGAGACATGGCTACTGCCTAAGTCCGAGATACTATGTGTCATCAGGTACAACGCTCAAGACTCGGAGCTGAGGACTTTAGAAGAAGAGACAGGCGTCAACACTCTGGACAGCCCGGAACTTCTGGCCAGAGCCCGGAACTTCCGGCCCCCGGACCTTCCGGCCGACCCGGAGCTTCCGGCCGCCGATGACTTCGACCAGCCCAGGCGTGCCAACTGTCGGGTTAGCCCGGACCCCATCCCGGACCTTCCGGCGGCCGGAACCTCCGGCCTGCCCAGACCTTCCGGCCCCCGGATGCCAGCACATCTCCACCGCGCCAACTCTCTAGTTAGGCCGGACCCTCCCCGGAACCTCCGGCGCCCGGAACTTCCGGCCTAGCCCGGAACTTCCGGCCCTGCCTGCGTGCAGCCACTTGGGCTGAGGCCCGTGTACCCTTTCATCACCAAGACTATATATACTCTATCCCATACAACTTTCTACGGTTAGCATTGTGTTAGCTCATTTGTGAGATAGAGCTTCGCTCATCCATATCGGATCTACTCCTTGAGAGAGACCGCGGCCCCTCTTCGGAGAAGATCCACCTTGGATTCAAGACCCCTTTACGGGAAGATCCCCTTGTGGATTCAAGACCTCCTCACGGAGAAGAACCGGTTACCCTATGTATCGTCCTTTGTTGGATTTGGATTCGTGTATCGTTCTATGTACCCGAGGATCTAGCACATGTGTGACTTGTTCTTGTTAGTTTGAGTGTTCCTCTTGTGTTTCCCCTCGTGATTTCCCTCGTTTCCCCCCTCGTGTTCCTCGTGTTCTTCGCGGGATCCGCTCCTTTCGTGAAAGATCGGGGATTAGGGTTCTACCCTACATCATCTTGGTATCTAGAGCCACGTTGATCACGATTTCGGAGACTCCCCGTTGTGTTTCTAGCCTAATTTTGTTGTTTTTCGTCCTAATCCAAAAATACCCACCAAAAATAGCCCTAATTTTTTTTTGTGATTTGTTTGTGTGTTGAGATTTTGTTGGTTTTGATCCGTGAAGTTTGTGTGTGGCTCGTAGATCTAGCCTCCCCACCTTCTTTTCCTCCAATTTCTTCTTTTTCCCCTTCGGATTTGGGCTTTTCCCCAAGTTTTTCCGCTCAAATCCATGATCCCCAAGTCTCTGTTCTTGGCAGAATCCCGACCACCGGAACTTCCGGTACAGCCCGGACATTCCGGTCCCGGACCTTCCGGCCTTCCACGGACCCTCCGTCTTGCCCGGAGCTTCCGGCTTCGACAGAAAGTTTGCACTACTTCCACATCTCCGCCCAAATTCCACCAAATTTCGTTCCGGTGCTCACCATATACCATATATACTTCCGCATACCTCCACCATTTCCGCATAACCCAACTATTTTTGGACGCTCTCCGACACAATTGCTACTTTGAGGTTTGAGAATTTGAGTTGCGGTACCATATCCTTTTGTGTTTCGGCTATCTAGGTACGGTTCGACATCGACATCACCGCTGCTCATTTTCGCCACGGACGCGTCATCAACAACGACCACCTTGACTACGACTTGGTATTCGTGCCACCATTTTGACACCATACCGGAAGCAAGACCAGTAACCTCATCTTGGTATTGGACATATCACTCTTGCCATTACATTGATAGCCATCATAGCCTTACTCCTTTGCGTTGCTTACCCATCGAGACTAGCCATTGAGTATTGCCGGCAACAAGACTTGTGCACATTAGTGATCATACTTCCCATAGCACACATACATCATTGTTGCCTATATTGGTTTCATCTCTTGTGTCACAAAGTTGTCATCGCATACTCACTTGCTATCTTGGTTCGTCAAGCATTGCATGAGAAAAGAGCTCACACATCAAAGAGCCAAACAAGCTTGTAAGCAAAGAGGAAAGATAAGCAAAGAGCTTTTAAGCAAGAACCATAGCATCATACAACATTAAGATTGTCATACTCGATCATCTTGGATCATATCATAACAACACCTTGCATACAAAGTATTTGGGATAGAAGTCGTTACATTTTTGCTAAGTAGGTTGTGCACAAGTTCTTGTATCCGCCTATCGTGCAATCGTGCTAGCGTCTCTCTAGTGTTGTGCAACAAGAGCATTCTAAGAAACTTTGCATTCCCGAGTCCTCGCTTCGTTTGTTGCTTCTGCAGGAATCTCATGGAGGAGGCTTAATGGGACACTTCAGACGCGACAAGACGTTCACCACGATCTCGAAGAGCTACTTTTGGCCAAAGATGTTTCAGGACGTCAATCGCTTCACCAACCGATGTTCTACATGTCACAAAGCTAAGTCCAAAGCTCAATCTCATGGTCTCTATATGCCTTTACCGATTCCATACCAACCTTGGGAAGACATTATCTTGGACTTCGTACTTGGTTTGCCTAGGACTCGCAATGGGAAAGATTCCATATTTGTCGTTGTGGACCGTTTCTCAAAAATGGCACACTTTATTCCTTGTAACAAGATAGACGATGCTTCACATGTGGCTAATCTCTTTTGTAGGGAAATATTGTGATAGAGGCTAAGGTGTCCCGATGTTTCGATGAGATGGTGGCTATCGTTTTCTGTGGGAGTCGACCTTGACGATCCGACTACAAACGTGCGAGACGTCGCGCCTTAGCAATCGCTAAACCAACTTCCGAGGGTTATTGACCATGCCCGAGCATGATCAACCTGACCACGAGGGTCTGTTTCCTGCGAGCAAACGAAGAACAAGCAAGAAATTGAGATTGCAATCAGGATATTGCGAATATAAGATGAAAGCTTTGTTGATCAAGGTGGGGTTCTGTGACGTCTTGGTCTGGTCGTTGGACACAAACGAAGTACGCGAAGTTGCAGCTATGGCGAACTTTTAATCTAAACAAAACCCAAAGTCTAAACGACGCCCTAAGGGCTGTATATATGGAGGAAGAGGGGGGAATTTAGTGGCCCTTGAGGGTGGGGTCCGAAACCAACCCTAACTCTTGTTTCCCCACACATACGGACTCTAAAAATAGCCTATACTTAAGTATTTCGAAATTACATGGGCCTGGCCCATTAATAAGGTGTCGCAGCACCTAGAATAGCCTATGGACGAATATTATGAAGTGGCATCTTGTATATTTCGTCCAAGGCTTCATGCACTCCTTATGGCGGCTTCAAAGTCCTGAAATCATCACTTGTAACTCCGTTCTTGATCCCCTTGCGCATGCCATCAACTCCATGCGTGTTCTTGCTCCAATGTTCATCCTTCTCCAAGCTAGGCCCTTCATTTGTAAGCAAAACAAATGTATCCAATTTAGGCAGCATCATAATCTCATGAACATTAGAATCATTACCAAGAAACAAAAGTACCTGGTAATTTAATTGGCGTGCGCGAGCTCTAGTAATTGGTCCAGTATATGTAACAGTAGGGGCTGTGGGTGTAACAATGGTATTGATGTCCTCATCATCCTCCCCTTCTTGAAATTAAGTCGTCCTCGACGGAAGCGCATCTTCCTCACCCAAATAAGGCTTCAAATCTGCAATGTTAAAAGTGGGACTAACCCCAAAATCTGCAGGCAGCTCAAGTTTATATGCATTATCATTTATTTTCTCTAACACCTTAAAGGGACCATCAACACGTGGCATTAACTTTGATTTGCGCAAATCAGGAAATCTATCCTTACGCAAATGTAACCAAACAAGAAGGGGAGGATGATGAGGACATCAATACAATTGTTACACCCACAGGCCCTGCTGCTATACATACTGGACCAATTACTAGAGCTCGCGCACGCCAACTAAATTACCAGGTACTTTCGTTTCTTGGTAATGATTCTAATGTTCATGAGAATATGATGCTGCCTAAATTGGATACATTTGTTTTGCTTACAAATAAAGGGCCTAGCTTGGAGAAGGATGAACATTGGAGCAAGAACAAGCATGGAGATGATGGCATGCACAAGGGGAACAAGAACGGAGTTACAAGTGATGATTTCAGGACTTTGAAGCCACCATAATGGGCGCATGAAGCCTTGGACGAAATATACAAGATGCCACTTCATAAATTTCGTCCCGAGGTTATTATAGGTGCTGCGTCACCTTATTATTGGGCCAGGCCCATGTAATTTCGAAATACATAAGTATAGGCTATTTTTAGAGTCCGTATGTGTGGGGAAACAAGAGATAGGGTTGATTTCGGACCCCTCCACCAAGGGCCACGAAATTCCCCCCTCTTCCTCCATATATACAGCCCTTAGGGCATCGTTTAGACTTTGAGTTTTGTTTAGATTAAAAGTTCGCCATAGCTGCAACTTTGCATACTTCGTTTGTGTTCAACGACCAGACAAAGGCGTCACAGAACCCCACCTTGATCAATAAAGCTTTCATCTTATATTTGCAATATCCAGATTGCAATCTCAGTTTCTTGCTTGTTCTTCGTTTGCTCGCAGGAAACAGACCCTCGTGGTCAGGTTGATCGTGCTCCGGCGTGGTCGATAACCTCTCGGAGTTGGTTTAGCGATTGCTAAGGCGCGATGTCCTCGCACGTTCGTAGTCGGATCGTCAAAGTCGACTTCCACCAAAGCGATATCCATCATCTCATCGAAAGACGGGACACCCCGCCTCTATCAAGTGGTATCAGATTTCCAGGTTGCTCGGTGAGATTTTACAGTTTTTTGTAGTTTAGATCGAGTCTGTTTTTCATACCTACAGTCCACGAAAAAGCCAAAAAAAATTAGGGTTCGTTCATCATATCCGAACCAATCTGAGCCTTTGCATAATCTTTTCAGGGTTTTGCTTTGTTGAATTTGCGGTTGCATCGTCGTGTCTAGTTGCTGGTCTTAGAGTCTAGTCTTTTAGAGTTTCGAGTTCTGGTCATAAGTTGTCACGCCGCCGCCGCACCATCATCATCGCCCCTGCCATCTACCACCACCGCTTATCCGCCACCGCTTCGAATCCGTATCCATATAGCACCACCGCTGTCATATACCACCACCGCTGCCATCTACCGCCATATATCCACCACCAATCCGAGTTCTTTTCATATTAGGTTTGTTTTCGAGATCCATCTAGTTTCCGATTCGTGTTTCCTTGCCGGAGTAGGTTTCGGAAAAAAAAAAATTTAGGCCCAATTTATTGAATTTGTTGAATCTTTTTAGTCCGGAAACCACGCTCCGTTTAGGCCCAAAATTTTTCGAAAACGCATTTTTCAAAAAAAATTCTGGCTATCCTATTTTTAGGTGTTTCTGAGTGTTTTGAGACAGGTGCCATTATAGGAAGTTTTTTTGACCCGTTTCCAGTTTTTGGGTCCGGGCAGTCGAAAAAAAAAATTTGTCGAAAAAATTTCGTGCCCATCCTGTCAGTTTGACCTGGGAAGAGTTTTGAGACACTCGCCATTATAGTGATTTTTCGCAAAAAAAAAGCAGCGCAAAAAAAAAGAGCGAATTTTTTTTTCCAGAGTGTGCTTTTTCCTTGTTTACGTGCAGCGCCGTGATTTTGTTAGTGTTCTAGGCTCGCGTCTCTAGCACGGTCTAGCCTAGGACCAGCACAGTACCGTCGTTGAGCGTTTATTCAACTTTGCATCTCTAAATTGATTATTGCTGACCCTTTTTGCTACCATATTATAAGCCTTCCCAGCTCCACATACATCTACGTCGTGCGTTTGACTCTCCCTGGTAATCGCTCTATCCAAGCTTTGAGAGTTTTGACTACAACGGTTGCCGATCACCGCCTGCTGCTGGGTAAGAACTGATAAGAATTTCAGTTTTGCTTGACGGATTTGTGACACCCACCACCACCTCTTGTTAGTAGTCTGTAGGATCATATTCTTGTGTGTTTCTATTGCTGCTAACCATGCCAGGATCACAAGCCGACGAGACTGACTGGGAGAACATGACGAATAAGGATTTGCATGATAAATTTCAGCAAATGATGAGTGGACAGGTGCAAGATTTGTTAAACAGATTTGAAGAGGCCATGGAGAAGATAGATGGCATGGAGAAGACGTTCGAAACAAAGCTCGATAACAAGTTTAATGAATTGCTCACGCGTCTTCCACCACCACCACCCGCTGCACCTAACACACCTCTCCAACAACAACAACAACAACAACGACTACCTCCACGTCGCGAAACAGACCTCCGCCGAGCGAGCCGTGTCCCTCTTGCGTTTGGCCAAACTGTTGGTGCTGCTGTTGATACATCTGTGGCTCCTGCTGTTGATCCGAAGGATGATGAGTATGCAGGTGATTATGAGGATGAGGTTGATCAAAATCCGAACTACGTGCAGCCACCAGCACCACCACCAGCAGGTCGACCTCAGGTATATATTCGCAATGGTAGGCCTGCACCACCACCTCAGGTACGAGATGATGTCCATATTCCTAAACTGAAATTGAATATTGCACCGTTTGAGGGTAGATATGTTCCTGATATATATCTTACTTGGGAGTTAGAAACTGAACAACGATTTACATGTTTACAATATCCTGAGGAGAGACGGGTTGCTGCTGCTGTTTGTGCTTTCACTAGTTTTGCATGTGTATGGTGGTCTGAACATTGTAGATTATATCCTATTCCAACTACTTGGGCCGACCTTCATCATGGACACCGCATGCATCTTCTACTTCAACTGCACCAGCACCTCAATCAGGTGCCTCCTCCAGTCGTGATACAAGAAAACAGGCACAACCACCATTATCTGCCAAGAGCGCACCTGCCGGGCCTGCACAGAGTTCTTCTTCCATGGCATCAACAGGGCACACAAGTGATATTATTTGTCGTCGTTGTAAGGGAGGAGGTCATTATGCGAGAGAATGCAAATCTCCGCGTGTGATGATTGCTACTGCGGATGGTGGATATGAGTCCGCTAGTGACTATGATGAGGAGACTTTGGCTCTTATTACACGTGAAGAACATGGTGGAGATGATTCTGATCATGAGACGCAATACATGGCTCCTGAAGACGCTGACAGGTATGAATGTTTAGTTGCTCAACGTGTTTTGAGTGTGCAGGTCACACAAGCTGAGCAAAATCAGAGGCACAATTTGTTCCATATCAAGGGAGTTGTGAAGGAACGTTCTGTGCGCGTCATCATAGACGGAGGTAGTTGCAACAACTTGGCTAGCATGGAGATGGTGGAGAAGCTTTCTCTCACCACAAGACCACATCCACATCCTTACTACATCCAATGGTTCAACTACAGCGGCAAGGTTAAGGTAACACGTACTGTTCGTGTGCATTTTAGTATCTCTACATATGCTGATTATGTTGATTGTGATGTGGTACCTATGCAAGCATGTTCCTTATTACTTGGTAGACCATGGCAATTTGATAAAAATTCTGTACACCATGGTAGAAACAGTCACTATACTCTTGTTCATAAGGATAAATATTACTTTGCTTCCTATGACTCCTGATTCCATTTTGAAAGATGATATTAATAGAGCTAATAAAGCAAAACAGGAGAAGAATAAGAGTGAAAATCAGATTGTGGCAAAAGAATTTGAGCAACAAATGAAGCCTAATAATAAACCATCTAGTGTTGCTTCTGAAATTAAATTGAAAAGTGCATGTTTATTTGCCACCAAATCTGATATTGATGAGCTAGATTTCAGCAAATCTGTTTGCTATGCTTTTGTGTGCAAAGAGGCATTATTTTCATTCGAGGACGTGCCTTCCTCTTTGCCTCCTGCTGTCACTAACATTTTGCAGGAGTTCGCTGACGTCTTTCCACAAGACGTGCCACCGGGATTACCGCCTATTCGAGGGATTGAGCATCAGATTGACTTAATTCCCGGTGCTTCACTGCCAAACCGTGCACCATACCGTACCAATCCAGAGGAGACGAAGGAGATTATGCGTCAAGTACAAGAGCTTCTCGACAAAGGTTATATACGCGAATCCCTTAGTCGTTGTGCCGTTCCTATTATTCTAGTGCTGAAAAAGGATGGTACATCACGTATGTGTGTTGATTGTAGAGGCATTAATAATATTACTATTCGTTATCGTCATCCTATTCCTAGGCTAGATGATATGCTTGATGAATTGAGTGTCTCTACAATATTCTCCAAAGTTGATTTGCGTAGTGGCTACCATCAAATTCGTATGAAATTGGGAGATGAATGGAAAACAGCATTTAAAACTAAGTTTGGATTATATGAGTGGTTAGTCATGCCTTTTGGGTTAACTAATGCACCTAGTACTTTCATGAGATTAATGAACGAAGTTTTACGTGCTTTCATTGGACGATTTGTGGTAGTTTACTTTGATGACATATTGATTTATAGCAGATCTTTGGAAGAACATTTGGAACATTTACGTGCTGTTTTTATTGCTTTACGTGATGCACGTTTGTTTGGTAACCTCGGGAAGTGCACCTTTTGCATCGACCGAGTATCTTTTCTTGGCTATGTTGTTACTCCACAGGGAATTGAAGTTGATAAAGCCAAGATTGAAGCTATTGAGAGTTGGCCGCAGCCCAAAACGGTCACACACGCGAGGAGTTTTCTTGGACTCGCTGGATTCTATAGGCGTTTTGTGAGAGATTTCAGCACCATTGCTGCACCTCTCAATGAGCTTACAAAGAAAGATGTGCCTTTTCTTTGGGGTACCGCACAGGAAGAAGCCTTCTCGGTATTGAAAGATAAGTTGACACATGCTCCTTTACTCCAACTTCCTGATTTTAATAAGACTTTTGAGCTTGAATGTGATGCTAGTGGAATTGGATTAGGAGGTGTGTTATTACAAGATGGCAAACCTGTTGCATACTTTTCTGAAAAATTGAGTGGGCCTAGTCTGAATTATTCTACTTATGATAAAGAATTATATGCTCTTGTTCGGACTTTAGAAACATGGCAACATTATTTATGGCCCAAAGAATTTGTTATACATTCTGATCATGAATCTTTGAAACATATTAAAAGTCAAGCTAAACTGAATCGTAGACATGCTAAATGGGTTGAATTCATTGAGACTTTCCCTTATGTCATTAAACACTAGAAGGGAAAAGAAAATGTTATTGGTGATGCATTGTCTCGTCGCTATACTATGCTTTCACAACTTGACTTCAAAATATTTGGTTTGGAGACCATCAAAGATCAATATGTGCATGATGCTGATTTTAAAGATGCAATGCAGAATTGTAAAGAAGGAAGAATGTGGAACAAGTTTGTCGTTAACGATGGATTTGTGTTTCGTGCTAACAAGCTATGCATTCTAGCTAGCTCCGTTCGTCTTTTGTTGTTGCAGGAGGCGCATGGAGGAGGATTAATGGGACACTTTGGCGTGAAGAAGACGGAGGACGTACTTGCTACACATTTCTTTTGGCCAAAGATGAGACGGGATGTTGAGCGTTTTATTGCTCGCTGCACTACATGTCAAAAAGCTAAGTCACGACTCAATCCTCATGGTTTATATATGCCTTTGCCTGTACCTAGTGTTCCTTGGGAGGATATATCTATGGACTTTGTTTTAGGTTTACCTCGAACAAAGAAGGGGAGGGATAGCATATTTGTTGTCGTGGATAGATTCTCGAAAATGGCACACTTTATACCATGTCATAAAAGCGATGATGCTGTTAATGTTGCTGATTTGTTCTTTCGTGAAATTATTCGTTTGCATGGTGTGCCAAATACTATTGTTTCAGATCGTGATACTAAATTTCTTAGCCACTTTTGGAGATGTTTATGGGCTAAGTTGGGGACTAAACTGCTTTTTAGTACTACTTGTCACCCCCAAACTGATGGACAAACTGAACTAGTCAATAGAACGTTGTCTACTATGCTTAGGGCTGTTTTGAAGAATAATAAGAAAATGTGGGAGGAATGCTTGCCTCATATTGAATTTGCTTATAATCGTTCATTGCATTCTACTACTAAGATGTGCCCTTTTGAAGTTGTGTATGGTTTCCTACCTCGTGCACCTATTGATTTGTTCCCTCTTCCATCTTCGGAGAAGGTTAATTTTGATGCTAAACAACGTGCTGAATTGATTTTAAAAATGCATGAGTTAACTAAGGAAAACATTGAGCGTATGAATGCTAAATATAAACTTGCTGGAGATAAGGGTAGAAAACATGTTGTGTTTGCACCTGGAGATCTTGTTTGGTTACATTTGCGTAAGGATAGATTTCCTGATTTGCGCAAATCAAAGCTAATGCCACGTGCTGATGGTCCCTTTAAGGTGTTAGAGAAAATAAATGATAATGCATATAAACTTGAGTTGCCTGCAGATTTTGGGGTTAGTCCCACTTTTAACATTGCAGATTTGAAGCATTATGTGGGTGAGGAAGATGAACTTCCGTCGAGGACGACTTCATTTCAAGAAGGGGAGGATGATGAGGACATCAATACAATTGTTACACCCACAGCCCCTGCTGCTATACATACTGGACCCATTACTAGAGCTCGTGCACGCCAACTAAATTATCAGGTACTTTCGTTTCTTGGTAATGATTCTAATGTTCATGAGAATATGATGCTGCCTAAATTGGATACATTTGTTTTGCTTACAAATGAAGGGCCTAGCTTGGAGAAGGATGAACATTGGAGCAAGAACAAGCATGGAGATGATGGCATGCGCAAGGGGAACAAGAACGGAGTTACAAGTGATGATTTCAGGACTTTGAAGCCACCATAATGTGTGCATGAAGCCTTGGACGAAATATACAAGATGCCACTTCATAAATTTCGTCCCGAGGCTATTTTAGGTGCTGCGTCACCTTATTATTGGGCCAGGCCCATGTAATTTCGAAATACATAAGTATAGGCTATTTTTAGAGTCCGTATGTGTGGGGAAACAAGAGATAGGGTTGATTTCGGACCCCTCCACCAAGGGCCACGAAATTCCCCCCCTCTTCCTCCATATATACAGCCCTTAGGGCATCATTTAGACTTTGGGTTTTGTTTAGATTAAAAGTTCGCCATAGCTGCAACTTCGCGTACTTCGTTTGTGTTCAACGACCAGACAAAGGCGTCACAGAACCCCACCTTGATCAATAAAGCTTTCATCTTATATTCGCAATATCCAGATTGCAATTTTAGTTTCTTGCTTGTTCTTCGTTTGCTCGCAGGAAACAGACCCTCGTGGTCAGGTTGATCGTGCTCCGGCGTGGTCAATAACCTCTCGGAGTTGGTTTAGCGATTGCTAAGGCGCGACGTCCTCGCACGTTCGTAGTCGGATCGTCAAAGTCGACTTCCACCAAAGCGAAATCCACCATCTCATCGAAAGACGGGACACCTCCGCCTCTATCATGATGACATATTGATTTATAGCAGATCTTTGGAGGAACATTTGGAACATTTACGTGCTGTTTTTATTGCTCTACGTGATGCACGTTTGTTTGGTAACCTTGGGAAGTGCACCTTTTGCACCGACCGAGTATCTTTTCTTGGCTATGTTGTTACTCCACAGGGAATTGAAGTTGATAAAGCCAAGATTGAAGCTATTGAGAGTTGGCCGCAGCCCAAAACGATCACACAAGTGAGGAGTTTTCTTGGCCTCGCTGGATTCTATAGGCGTTTTGTGAGAGATTTCAGCACCATTGCTGCACCTCTCAATGAGCTTACAAAGAAAGATGTGCCTTTTCTTTGGGGTACCGCACAGGAAGAAGCCTTCACGGTATTGAAAGATAAGTTGACACATGCTCCTTTACTCCAACTTCCTGATTTTAATAAGACTTTTGAGCTTGAATGTGATGCTAGTGGAATTGGATTAGGAGGTGTGTTATTACAAGATGGCAAACCTGTTGCATACTTTTCTGAAAAATTGAGTGGGCCTAGTCTGAATTATTCTACTTATGATAAAGAATTATATGCTCTTGTTCGGACTTTCGAAACATGGCAACATTATTTATGGCCCAAAGAATTTGTTATACATTCTGATCATGAATCATTGAAACATATTAAAAGTCAAGCTAAACTGAATCGTAGACATGCTAAATGGGTTGAATTCATTGAGACTTTCCCTTATGTCATTAAACACAAGAAGGGAAAAGAAAATGTTATTGCTGATGCATTGTCTCGTCGCTATACTATGCTTTCACAACTTGACTTCAAAATATTTGGTTTGGAGACCATCAAAGATCAATATGTGCATGATGCTGATTTTAAAGATGTAATGCAGAATTGTAAAGAAGGAAGAATGTGGAACAAGTTTGTTGTTAACGATGGATTTGTGTTTCGTGCTAACAAGCTATGCATTCCAGCTAGCTCCGTTCGTCTTTTGTTGTTGCAGGAGGCGCATGGAGGAGGATTAATGGGATACTTTGGCGTGAAGAAGACGGAGGACGTACTTGCTACACATTTCTTTTGGGCAAAGATGAGACGGGATGTTGAGCGTTTTATTGCTCGCTGCACTACATGTCAAAAAGCTAAGTCACGACTCAATCCTCATGGTTTATATATGCCTTTGCCTGTACCTAGTGTTCCTTGGGAGGATATATCTATGGACTTTGTTTTAGGTTTACCTCGAACAAAGAAGGGGAGGGATAGCATATTTGTTGTCGCGGATAGATTCTCGAAAATGGCACACTTTATACCATGTCATAAAAGCGATGATGCTGTTAATGTTGCTGATTTGTTCTTTCGTGAAATTATTCGCTTGCATGGTGTGCCAAATACTATTGTTTCAGATCGTGATACTAAATTTCTTAGCCACTTTTGGAGATGTTTATGGGCTAAGTTGGGGCTAAACTGCTTTTTAGTACTACTTGTCACCCCCAAACTGATGGACAAACTGAAGTAGTCAATAGAACGTTGTCTACTATGCTTAGGGCTGTTTTGAAGAATAATAAGAAAATGTGGGAGGAATGCTTGCCTCATATTGAATTTGCTTATAATCGTTCATTGCATTCTACTACTAAGATGTGCCCTTTTGAAGTTGTGTATGGTTTCCTACCTCGTGCACCTATTGATTTGTTGCCTCTTCCATCTTCGGAGAAGGTTAATTTTGATGCTAAACAACGTGCTGAATTGATTTTAAAAATGCATGAGTTAACTAAGGAAAACATTGAGCGCATGAATGCTAAATATAAACTTGCTGGAGATAAGGGTAGAAAACATGTTGTGTTTGCACCTGGAGATCTTGTTTGGTTACATTTGCGTAAGGATAGATTTCCTGATTTGCGCAAATAAAAGTTAATGCCACGTGCTGATGGTCCCTTTAAGGTGTTAGAGAAAATAAATGATAATGCATATAAACTTGAGCTGCCTGCAGATTTTGGGGTTAGTCCCACTTTTAACATTGCAGATTTGAAGCCTTATTTGGGTGAGGAAGATGAACTTCCGTCGAGGACGACTTCATTTCAAGAAGGGGAGGATGATGAGGACATCAATACAATTGTTACACCCACAGCCCCTGCTGCTATACATACTGGACCAATTACTAGAGCTCGTGCACGCCAACTAAATTATCAGGTACTTTCGTTTCTTGGTAATGATTCTAATGTTCATGAGAATATGATGCTGCCTAAATTGGATACATTTGTTTTGCTTACAAATGAAGGGCCTAGCTTGGAGAAGGATGAACATTGGAGCAAGAACAAGCATGGAGATGATGGCATGCGCAAGGGGAACAAGAACGAAGTTACAAGTGATGATTTCAGGACTTTCAAGCCACCATAATGGGTGCATGAAGCCTTGGACGAAATATACAAGCCTTGGACGAAGCATGGAGACTTTGAAGCCACCTAAATTTCGTCCGGAGGCTATTTTAGGTGTTGCGTCACCTTATTATTGGGCCAGGCCCATGTAATTTCGAAATACATAAGTATAGGCTGTTTTTAGAGTACGTATGTGTGGGGAAACAAGAGATAGGGTTGATTTCGGACCCCTCCACCAAGGGCCACGAAATCCCCCCCCCCCTCTTCCTCCATATATACAGCCCTTAGGGCATCGTTTAGACTGCGGGTTTTGTTTAGATTAAAAGTTCGCCATAGCTGCAACTTCGCGTACTTCCTTTGTGTTCAACGACCAGACAAAGGCGTCACAGAACCCCACCTTGATCAATAAATCTTTCATCTTATATTCGCAATATCCAGATTGCAATCTCAGTTTCTTGCTTGTTCTTCGTTTGCACGCAGGAAACAGACCCTCGTGATCAGGTTGATCGTGCTCCGGCGTGGTCAATAACCTCTCGGCGTGGTCAATAACCTCTCGTGGTCAATAACCTCTCGTGAAGTGGCATCTTGTATATTTCGTCCAAGGCTTCATGCACCCATTATGGTGGCTTCAAAGTCCTGAAATCATCACTTGTAACTCCGTTCCTGTTCCCCTTGCGCATGCCATCATCTCCATGCTTGTTCTTGCTCCAATGTTCATCCTTCTCCAAGCTAGGCCCTTCATTTGTAAGCAAAACAAATGTATCCAATTTAGGCAGCATCATATTCTCATGAACATTAGAATCGTTACCAAGAAACGAAAGTACCTGGTAATTTAGTTGGCGTGCACGAGCTCTAGTAATTGGTCCAGTATATATAGCAGCAGGGGCTGTGGGTGTAACAATTGTATTGATGTCCTCATCACCGTACTAGAGACGCGAGCCTAGAACACGAACAAAATCACGGCGCGGCACGTAAACAAGGGAGGAGCACTCTCTGAATATATTTTTTCCTCTTTTGCACTTTTTTTCCTCTTTTTTTGCTCCGCAACAATTTTTTTTTGAAAAAGTCTACAAATGATCTAAAAACTGCCTAGCTAGAATTTTCCAGACTTAGTTTTTTTGAGTTTGGAACTATTTTTGTTCTGCGGGTAGCACAGAATCTCAAGAGTCCTACTCTGTCACGACTCGAAGTATCGCGTGATCTGAAACTCAAAAACAAAGCAACAAATACTGGACTCGGACTGGTAGCGGAGATGAATCTGGTGGAACTCAGACTGGTGGTGGTGATGAATCTGGTGGAACTCGGACTGGTGGTTGTATATGGTGATGGTATAGCTGGACTCGGATTGGTGGTGGTATATGGAGATGGTATATGCAGACTCGGATTGGTGGTTGTATATGGCAGCGGCGATGTATATGGTGGGGTGGTGGTATATGGCAATGATGATGACGATGGTGCGGCGACGGCGTGACAACCTGTGAACAGAACTCGAAACTCTAAAGGACTAGACGCTAAGACCAGCAACTCGACACGATGATGCAACCGCAAATTCAATAAAGCAAAACTCTAAAAAGACTATGGAATGGCTCAGATTGGTTTGGATATGATAAACTAACCCTAATTTATTTTGGCTTTTTTCGTGGACTGTAGGTATGAAGAACATACTCGATCTAAATTATGAAAAACTGTAAAATCTTACTGAGTAACCTGAAAACTGATACCACTTGATAGAGGTAAAGGTGTCCCGTCTTTCGATGAGATGGTGGCTATCGTTTTAGAGGAAGTCGACTTTGACGATCCGACTACGAACGTGCGAGGACGTCGCGCCTTAGCAATCGCTAAACCAACTCCAAGGGGTTATTGACCACGCCGGGGCATGATCAACCTGACCACGAGGGCCTGTTTCTTGCGAGCAAACGAAGAACAAGCAAGAAACTGAGATTGCAATGTGGATATTGCGAATATAAGATGAAAGCTTTACTGATCAAGGTGGAGTTCTGTGACTTCTTGGTCTGGTCATTGGACACAAACGAAGTACGCGAAGTTGCAGCTATGGCGAACTTTTAAGCTAAACAAAACCCAAAGTCTAAACGACACCCTAAGGGCTGTATATATGGAGGAAGAGGGGGGGGGGGATTTCGTGGCCCTTGGAGGAGGGGTCCGAAACCAACCCTAACTCTTGTTTCCCCACACATACGGACTCTAAAAACAGCCTATACTTAAGTATTTCGAAAATACATGGGCATGGCCCAATAATAAGGTGACACAGCACCTAAAATAGCCTCTGGACGAAATTTATGAAGTGGCATCTTGTATATTTCGTCCAAGGCTTCATACACTCCTTATGGTGGCTTAAAAGTCCTGAATCATCACTTGTAACTCTGTTCTTGATCCCGTTGCGCCTGCCATCATCTCCATGCTTGAACTTGCTCCAAGGTTCATCTTTCTTGTCCAAGCTAGGCCCTTCATTTGTAAGTAAAACAAATGTATCCAATTTAGGCAACATCATATTCTCATGAACATTAGAATCATTACCAAGAAACGAAAGTACCTGATAATTCAATTGGCGTGCGCGAGCTCTAGTAATTGGTCCAGTATGTATAGCAGCAGGGGTTGTGGGTGTAACAATGGTATTGATGTCCTCATCAGCACATTGTCTATCAAGGCGGCTGCATGCCTAATGATGATGTGGGTGAGATCTTCTAGGACTCAGATGATGACGAGGAAAATTATGAGGGTGTCTCTAACAGTGTTCCTCGGTCGCACCTCTTGCACTGTGACGCCCCGAGACCGTTGCGCCAGGTGTCTTCCAGTTATTCGCCGGCGTTGCCATGTCATTTGCTCGCGTGTTGCTTTTCATCATGTCATCATGTGCATTGCATCATCATGTTTTCGAAACTTGCATCCGTCCGGTTTCCCCCAGTTCCGTCCGTTGTCCGTTCTGAGTCCAGACACACTTGCACACGCCCGCGGCACATCCGAAATATTATTTTATAAGTGGCCGGAAAATGTTCTCGGAATGGGATGAAAGTGGGGATGCGGTGTTGTTTTGTTGTCAGTAGACCGCCCGCCAAGTTTCATCACGTTTGGAGTCCGTTTGACGCCCCAACGGATAACTACAGCGGCAATATAGCCGGTCTAACATCGGACGTTTTTGGTCTCCGGAAACAGTCGCCGGGTCTCTCTCTCTTCTCTCTTCTCAGCCCTTTGCCTTCTGCACTAGATCTCTCCGCCAGGCCCATCCTAACCTCTCTCGTCAGCCCGCGGCTCTCCTCGCGCGCGTGTCCGTAAAGCTTCCCCGGACACGACATGGGCAGTCGTCACCGTTTGATCCGGATCATCCCCAAACGTCTACAAAACATCTCCGTTTTGCTAATTGGGGCCCCTAACCTATGTATCCGGGGTCGTTCGATTTTGATCGGAGGGATCCGTTAGCCCCTAACCAATCCCACCAGTGTATATTTTGGTCCAACCCTAAAAATTAGGAGGTCTGTCCCATCCACCCTCCTGCCCGCCGCCACCTACCTACCCTCTCCCTCTCGGGATCCTTTCCTCTCTTTGTTTTTCAGCGCCGAGCCAACCAGATCCACTCCCCTGCCTTCTCGATCCAACCCCACCGAGCTCCTCTGCTCGATCCCCCTGTTCCCTGCTCCTCCTCGTCGCACTTGGGCCGAGGCCCCAACTAGCCGCGCCCCGCCTTCTCTTCCACCTCGCGTCGCCGCTCCCTGCGTCAGCCCCGCATGGACGCTGTCCCTCTGCACCTCGTCTTCAACCAGCCCGCCACCACGTCCTCGCCGGCCACCCAAGCAGCAGCAGCAGATGAGCACTGTCGGCCCTCCTCTTCCTCCCGTTTTCTCTTTTTCCTCCCCGTCTCTCAACTCCCCTCCTCTGCTTCTTATCACAGGGAACCATGGAGCCGCCGCTTGGAGCTCCATGACCGCCTCTCCCGCCGTCGAGTCCCCGAACCGCCGACTCCCGGCCTCTGCCAACCTTCCCGCGGCCGCCCCGGTGTTCCCGGCCTCCTCCCCGCGGTGTTCGGCGCCGCTGCTCTGCTTCCTAATGAGCAGGGGATGAGGCGCCCGCTCACCACCCGCTCCTGTTGGCCGCGACGCCCGGGACCACGTCGACCTCCCCGGATCGCCTTCTGCGTCATGCTTTGACACCACGCCAAGCCGCTACCGCCCCCGCGATGTCCATGCAGCCAAGTCGACACCGCTCTCCTCTGCATCGCCATGGACGCGCAGCTGCAGCTCCGCGCCCCGCCTCCCTCCGCCTTGTCTATGGTCTCCGCTGCACCAGGTCTGGCAGCCCCGCGTCAAGCATCGCCTCTTCTCCGCCTCCTCAAGCTGCACCTCACCGGCCGGAGTTCCTGCTGCCACCGCTGTCGTTCGAGACCAGTGCCACGCCCTGTTTTCCTCTGAATCGAAGATGCATGCAGCCAGCGCCCCTGATCCTCGCGTTGACCAGGCCATGGACCCGCTCCTTCCATGTCTCTCCAGACAGAGCCCGAGTCCAGCAACAGGCCCAGCCTGCTTCTTTGCCAGGGCCCAGCCGCTTCTCAATCCTCCACCGTCCTAGGCCTTAGCCCGTGGTGCGCAGCCCAGCCGGTTCAGTTTTGGCCTGCCTTGTTTTTTTCTGTTATGGAGGAATTTGTCTATTTATCCAGGATCTACTTATTTGCAGAAAACCCCTCATCGTTCGTGCATTTAATAACTCACTAACAGTGCATCGGTTTAAAATGCTTTATATACGAAAAATGATTAGAATTTTGTGTAGGTTCATAATATCCAATTTTCATGCATGTTTAAAATGTTTAAAATGCTCTTTGTTTAAATTTGCTCCTATGCCATGTTAAAATGCTTTATTTCATAACTAATTAACCATAGCTCCAAATTTAATAAACTTTATATGTGAATGGGGTAGAATTTTGCCTAGTTTAACATGATGGCTTTACTTTGCAAGTTTAATAACTCTAAAATTGTGTTTAGGGTAGATCAGTACCATAAGCAAAATATGCATATGGGGATTTACCGGAATTGTTGTCCGTTGTTTCCGGCCTCATTTTAACTTGCCTAGATAGGTAGTTTTTCTTTTGCTTCTCCCTCTTGCCATGTTTAACAACATTTCATATTGTTGGGTACATAAACAAGATCGAATAAATAACTTGTTGTGGTGTTTCGTCAATATGCAACTCATTGCATATTGATCTCCACTTAATTTGTAGAATTGCTTGTGCACTTTGCCATGCCATGCTTCATTAAACCGGACATCCATCATACTTGTTGTGCATCATGCCATGTTGTTGTAGTGGTTGTTTACTATGTTGTTTGCTTTCTTTCCGGTGTACTTCTTCTCGGTAACCGGTAACGTCGTGTTGTGAGGATCCGTTCGACTACGTCCGTTTGTCTTCTTCATGGAATCGTTCTTCTTCCTTGCAGGATTTCAGGCAAGATGACCATACCCTCGAAGTCACTTCTATCTTTGCTTGCTAGTTGCTCGCTCTTTTGCTATGCCTATGCTGCGATACCTACCACTTACTTATCATGCCTCCTATATTGTTGAGCCAAGCCTCTAACCCACCTTGTCCTAGCAAACCATTGTTTGGCTATGTTACCGCTTTGCTCAGCCCCTCTTATAGCGTTGTTAGTTGCAGGTGAAGATTGGAGCTTGTTCCATGTTTGGAACATGGATATTTTGTTGGGATATCACAATATTTTCTTATCTAATTAATGCATCTATATACTTGGTAAAGGGTGGAAGGCTCGGCCTTATGCTTGGTGTTTTGTTCCACTCTTTTCGCCCTAGTTTCTGTCATATCAGTGTTATGTTCCCGGATTTTGCGTTCCTTACGCGGTTGGGTTATAATGGGAACCCCTTGACAGTTCGCCTTGAATAAAACTCCTCCAGCAAGGCCCAACCTTGGTTTTACCATTTGCCACCTAGCCTTTTCTTTCCCTTGGGTCGGCCGGCTCAAGGGTCATCTTTATTAAACCCCGGGCCAATGCTTCTCTAAGTGTTGGTCCAACCCAGAGCACCGTGCGGGGCCGTCCCTTGGCAACTTGGGTTACGTTGGCTCCCATACGCTTAGCTTATCCGATGTGCCCTGAGAACGAGATATGTGCAGCTCCTATCGGGATTTGTCGGCACAACGCGTGGTCTTGCTGGACTTGTTTTACCATTGTCGAGGATGTCTTGTAACCGGGATTCCGAGTCTGATCGGGTCTTCCTGCTAGAAGGAATATCCTTCGTTGACCGTGAGAGCTTGTGATGGGCTAAGTTGGGACACCCCGGTAGGAATTTGAACTTTCGAAAGCCGTGCCCGCGGTTATGGGCAGATGGGAATTTGTTAATGTCCGGTTGTAGAAAACCTGAAGTTGATCTTAATTAAAATGCATCAACCGCGTGTGTTACCGTGATGGTCTCTTCTCAGCGGGGTCCGGGAAGTGAACACGGTGTTGGAGTTATGCTTGACGTAGGTTGTTCTAGGATCACTTCTTGATCATAGTTGTTCGACCATGCTTTTGTCTTCTCTTCTTGCTCTCATTTGTGTATGTTAGCCACCATATATGCTAGTCGCTTGCTGCAGCTCCACCTCATACCTTTACCTTACCCATAAGCTTAAATAGTCTTGATCGCGAGGGTGTGAGATTGCTGAGTCCCCGTGACTCACAGATACTTCCAAAACCAGTTTGCAGGTGCCGATGTTACCGAGCAGGTGACGCAACCAAGCTCAAGGAGGAGCTCGATGAAGATCTTGTCCTTTGTGTTGTTTCGTTCTAGTTGATCAGTAGTGGAGCCCAGTCGGGACGATCGGGGATCTGTGTAGCTTTTGGGGTAGTCTTCTTTTATTTTGGTTCCGTAGTCGTACCCTGATTGTATCTGGTTGATGTAATGCTTTATTCATGTAATTGTGTGAAGTGGCGATTGTAAGTGATGTAGGGTGGAACCCTATAGCGACGATCTTTCACGTTTGGAGTGGATCCTACGGGGAGACACGAAGAACGAGCGGAAGAACACGAGGAAATCACGGGGAGGAACGAGGGAAAACACTCAACCAACAAGGAATCGGTCACACAAGTGCTAGATCGAAGAACACAAAGAGATACACGAGATCCAAAGTCAACAAAGGTAAGGATACAAAGGTAACCGATCTTCTCCATGAGGAGGCCTTGAATCCACAAAGGGATCTTCCCACGAGGGGGTCTTGAATCCGATAGGATCTACTCCGAAGAGGCCGCGGTCTCTCAGGAGGAGGAGATCCGATAGATGAGCGAGGCTCTTTCTCTAACTTGAGCTAAATCAACGCTAACCCTCAAAGTGGGGAGGAGGAGGTCTATTTATAGTGCTAAGCCACGAAGGGGTAAGTGAGGGGCGAAGGGGTACACGGGCCTCGGCCCAAGTCATGCGCGCAGGCAAGGCCGGATGATCCGGACGGGGTCCCGGATGATCCGGGCGTCAGGGGTCCAGATGATCCGGATGGAGTCCCGGATGATCCGGCTTCGGTGGAAGCCTTCGGGTGTCTTCGGCGCAGTTACCCGGACGATCCGGAGGGGGACCCGGATGATCCGGCTGGGTCCGGATGATCCGGATGGCAGTCCGGATGTCCGGGCTAGCTTCAGCCGCAGCTCCGTCTTCTTCTCCTTTCTTCCGTCTTCTCTTCCATGCTTGGCCTTGATCCTTGGATTCTCCATGATCATCTCGATTGTACCTGAGTATATGCAAGGTCCATGCATGAGGTAGTAGCCATGTCTCACATGCGGAAAGGGATGGTTCGAAGAGGAGTGAATTCACCTTGTGTCCAATGGCGCATCGTCGAGGTCTCATCTTATGTATCCTTAGGGCTTGGGGAGTAGTCGGAGTGTACATGGGGATGAACGTGGGATGCTCCGCATCGGTAAGCCAACTATGTATCTCTTTCACTTTATGTATTACTTGGGTTGTGTGAAGATTACCTCACTTGCGACATTGCTTTCAATGCGGTGATGCCTCTAAGTCGTGCTTCGACACGTGGGAGATATAGCCGCATCGAGGGCGTTACATGCACCACGGTGGTCGAGCTTGGAGTCATTCATCTAGGACATGTGGCATCTCAGATCTGGACACAAGGTGACGTACACCGTCAAGGTCCACGGTCAAGGGGGTTAGGGCGGATGCGACCTCTCACTGCATTCGCCATTTGAAGCGGCACGCCGGCCCAGGGCGCCGTCCGCTGCACTCCGAGCTGTACCCGCCTCCTCGCCGCATTCAAAAACCTACATTTAAAACCGCGTGGAATGCGAGAAACCAACTCCGGCCACACACATCCGTTCAGGAGCAGGACGCCGGCCAAGCTCCTCCTTCCACCATTTTGTCCACTCTTTCAGCGGCATTCGACGAGCAGGAAGAACAGTTCTCCGGCATAAAAGCCGTCCGGGTGGCCTGCCGAGCCCGACAGTTACGAGCGAGGCAGCTCACTTGTCCACCTACCTCGCCTAGCCCGTCAGAGGCATTTGCCGCACTAAGCCAGCGCGTGGTTCCACGGCTGGCCTCTCCAATACAACTCGAGGAAGAGTGTCGACTTGCTCCACGCCGGCTTTTTGGGGAGCACAGCGGCATGGGAATCGTCACTGCCCTCGACGCCGCCGTGTCGTACATTGCCTCCAGTGTCTGCGACTGCGCCATCCGCCATCGACGCGCTCGTGGCCGCGACATGCGGGCAGAGAAAGAAGCCGCCGCCGCGAATGTCGATGAGGTGATGCGGCTACGCGGATGTCGACGAGGTGACGGGCAGCACGCCCCCTCCCGCCGCCATCATCGAGGAGAAGTAGAACACGAGAGGCCGCCGCCGATTGTATCCCATGAAGGCCACCGCCGAGGCGACGCCGGCGAATACAACCGGTGTCTTGCACGATTCTTCTTCTGCTGGATGCTGGACGAGGACAAAGAGATCGGGCGGCGACCATTTAGATTAGGTATTTTAATTCTACCAGGCTGGTTGTAATGGGAGTATTATAAGTAGTATCATGCATGCCAACTAGTAGTAGGAAAATTTGGTGAGGTGGCGTAGAATTAAATGAAGAAAGAGAGAGTTGAGTATCATATTATGATACCGTATGGAATTAAGACCTCTTCCAATGCAAATGTGCTTAGATAAGGTGCTAAGTGCATTAAATGGCTTAGCAACTCAAGTCTCCAATGCATAGGTGCTTAGTTTGTTGTTGCTAAGCTTGCTTCATTTAATTAGCTATAGACTCAAAACTGTCTTTCCACCGTTTCTTCCTGGGGTCACCAAACTAGTCTCTCTTCTTAATTAACTTGCCACATCATATTTTATCCCTATGTGGCAGGCTTAGCAACTATACATGGTGGAGCACTGGCGTCTCTTTTTTTCTTTCGAATGGGCAATAAGCTGGAGAGTGTCTCGGGCTGCCTCTAGTTTTAAGGCCCTCCAATACGAAACACGGGCCACTGACTGGGCCGATACCAAAGCCTATCCATCTTAAAGCCCATTTGTTTTTGTTTTTTGCGAGGAGAAGCCCATATTTCTTGAAGAGGGGACGATCCCAAAAAAACCCTCCTTCCTCCTCGCTTCCACTTATACTACAGCTCGCTAGACTCTCCCGCTTCTGTCGCCCCCAATTCCCCTCGCTCCCCATCTTCCTCACTCGTCCAGAAAACCCATGCTCACCTTCTTCCTCACTAGTACAGAAAACACCTGCTCCTCTTCTTCCACTCCTACAGAAAACCCTAGCCCTCCTTCTTCCCCACTCTCACTACCACTAGGCTCGTCTCTGGCTACTCTGCTCAAACCCATGAGCTCGGCGCGACGCCCACAAGGAAAATGGAGTCGGCTGGCCCCAGTGCCAAGAAGATGAGGCTCCCACCGGCGGCAATACCGGTTGTAGATCCCGCACCCGGCAGCGCGAGGAGAAGCGGCGAGCCCCCCACCCGGATCTGAGGAACCGGTAGAATCTCCGGTGGACCGCATCAGCGATATCCCGGACGTCATCCTTGAGGAGATCATCTCGCTTCTCCCCACCAAGGATTGCTGTCGCACACAAGTCCTCTCAACTCGGTGGCGCCCTCTATGGCGCACCGCGCCCCTCAATATCGACTGTCGTCAGATATCTGTCCTTCCTAAATTTGATCTCCTCAGAGCCATCGTCTCCTCTCACCAGCAGGGCCCCGTTCAACGCCTCTGCATCCCGACATGCTACTTGCTGTCCATACCCGGCACGGTGGACGCTTGGCTGACATCACCTGAATTCGGAAAACTCCAGCAGTTTGAGTTCTATGATTACCATGAAATTTTCATACCACGAGCACGCCAAGAATTCGTGATATAGGGTGGAACCCTAAGTGGAGATCTTTCACGAATTGGAGGGGGAATCCCCAAGAACAAGATGAACACAAGAGGGAAAACAAGAGGAACACTCAAGAACAAGTCCAATCACACATCCACGAGACAATCAAACACACAAGATCCACAAGGTACATGAACAATCAAAGGGAAATAAGATACATGGTAGAGTTCATCCCAAATCCTATGAAGGAGATGAGGGCTTGATGATCTAGATAGATCCTTCCCACAAGGGGGTCTTCATCCACTAGGGATCTTCTCCAATGGAGGCCTTGAACTCCAATGGAGTCTCTCTCTCTCAAGAGGAATCCCCCAAGGGGAGGTACATGAGCTAAGCTCTAATATCTAGATCTATTCTTAGCTAAGTCTAAATGGAGGAGATGAAGGAGTATATATAGGTCCAAGGGATGAAGGGGTAAGCAGGGGCGAAATGGGGATTACATGGGCAAAGCCCAACAGCCACGCATAGGGGGCCCCGTGTGCACGGGGTAAGTGGAGCCCGTGCGCACGGGGTATCTAGAGACCTGATGCATGAGCCCGTGCGCACGGGGTCCATGGGACCCATGGACACAGGGGTTCCATGGGCACGGTACACGCTCATGCGCACAGGGTCTTCAGGACCGCCAGCCTGGGAGGCCCGTGGGCACGGGGTCGGAGGGGCCCGTGCGCACGGGGTTGGCTGGGAGCTGCTGCTTTCTTCTTGGCGCTTCCTTCTCCGCTTCCATGCTTCCCTCTTGGATGGTGTAGATGTTCTCTTCTTCTTCGATTCCTCCTCGATGAATGTGTAGCTCCGCTCACACCTATGTATGCACACGAGAGAGGGGTCAAGTAGTATACCATCCTCGAAAGGTACAAGTAGACACGTGTAAAGGAGATGATTCACCTTTGTATGTATGAAGTAGATGTGGCACGTGTCACTTGCCAAATGGACTCTTGACATGGTGATGTCCATAGGATGCTCCGCATCATCCCCTCCCCCTTGGGAAAGATCGGACCTCGAATCGAAATCCAAATCACCATTGGAAAGAGATGATGTTGCCGTGTAGTAGTGGACGATCACCAAGCATTCATCATCTTGTAGTTCCAAATGGGCACTCTCCGATGCCGTACCGTCTTGTAATTCCTTCAAAAGGAGCAAAGATAACAAGCACTTGGAAAAACAAATGTGGTTGGTGTAAGAGCAAAACCAAGCATTCAAGAGGTGATTCACCCAACAAGTGTTGTCATCAAGCATAGCATATGGTTTGACAAAGAAGTGTGGCTTGGCATTTAAGCAAATAAGGTGAGCACAATCAAGGACATCATGGAAACAAGTATGCAAATGGGAGGTAAAGATGCTAATATGTGTGACAAGTGAACGAGCATCAACCTCAAGATCATAGCAAGAATGCGCAATGTGCTCAACAAAAGGTCTATGGTAGGCATAGGAATCATTCACAACACCAAGTATAATGAGGTGACTAAACACATGGGGCAAGTGCAAGACAATCCAAGCATAATGTGTACGTGGTGTAGTGAATATAGAGTGGCACTCAACACAATAGAAAGAGCAATTGTTCATCATGTGCAAGGCAATCATAGTGATCAAGTAGTGCAAGCTAGTAGTGCGAAGATGCAACATACTAGAAGGAATCATGGCTAGCATGTCATGTGTACAAATAGTGGGCATGAATAATTCACATGACATAGCACAAGAATGAAAGCAAGATATGAGCAAAACATCATCAATGTATTGGCGAGAGGGCATATGTAAATAGAAATGGGGCATAATGACTCTCCCAACACAACAAGCATCAAAAGCATTGGGCACAAAGAAATCATGGCAATAGTTACTAGGATCTCCACCAAGCATGCAAATACACATAGAAGCAGTATAAAGATGAATCATGGGTAGATGCAAGCAAGGGTCACAATTGCATGGAAAAATCATGTAAAGAGGCATAGCATGCAAAGTGAACAAGATACAATGGGCATAAAGTAACAAGTGATATATAGCCCATAGCCTTGTGAGAGCCAAGTAGAAGAGATGCGTGTAGTCGTTGCGTGAAGGGAATGGTAGGAAGGACAATCCATGGGATCCCAAATCATCGTTGCTCTCAAGAGCTCGTTTCATCAACTCTTGGGATTGAGAGGTTGACGAGTATACATGAGTACCTACACACAACAAAAACAAAAGGAAAATTATGTGTGCATGGTAGATGTACACATCATCCATCAAGATGCGCACGTGTTTGTGTTGGTTAGCACAAAATATCCAATGCTCAAATAAATTTGATGCATGGTATAAGAACATGTCATCCATCATGAAAGAATAGTTATTGTGTATAACATGATGGGGATGCAAATTGAGCATACAAGTATATGGCACGTCAATAGCATGTTTATTCATGGGAAGCATATGGTGCACATAAGTATTGGGATCATGCAATGAATGGGAGTGATAAAAATCTCCAAAAATGTATGAGGAAACTATGGGGGTCTGCTCATGAGCAATAATGGAAACATCATATGGAGAAAATGGACAATATCCAAAACAATGCATATCCGAAGCTAGGTGGTCATGGCATTGGCATATGAGATAAATGATGCAAAGGTAGCATGTCAATATCATCACAAGAGAAACAAATGCCAATAACCATAGGCTTGTCATCTATGCCATATGTGCAAATTGGGTTGATCTTAATGGCATATGCATAGTCACTATGAAGAGATTGCAAATATGACATGTGGTCGATCTCATGCATAGCATATGACAAGTCAAGCGGATTGGCAACATGATGTGACCGAGAGAATTAGCACAAGAAATCCTATGTAACATGGCATCACAACTAATAGACTCCACATGGCAATCATCATACTCATCATAAATGGGTAAATCATCGCATGGGGAAGTCACACTAGCATGAAGCATGGAACTAGGGGGATCAACATCATGAAAGCAATCAATGTCATGATAGTCCACTAGTGGGACAAGAGCATCACCTTCACCTATGTTACCTTTGTCATTCCACTCAAGTGGTGTAGGTGAGGTGGTAAAGACCAAATGGTGGTCTTCTTCATCTTGATGGAACCATGTGGGGGGTGCATCACATTCCACCATGGCCATAGTCTTGTCCAAAGGTAGGACGAAGTCGTCGAGAATCGGCGCGTCAACATATAAGGGACCTAGCACCAAATGAGAAGACACAATAGAGGTAGAGGTCAAGTCGTTAGAAATCATAGTGGCCTCACATGCCCTATCAACTATCTCACTCTCTCTATGTGGTGGTTCACTCACTCCCTCAAAATAGGTGCACTCAAACTCACATATGGTGGAGTCACTCATCTCACTCAAGAGGTGGGGGTTGTGGCTCTTCTCACATGGGAATTGTGGCAACACATCATATATGGGGCTAGTGGTGAAATCACTCTCACTCTCAATATGGTGGCTAAAGTCACTCAAGTCATCATGTGTCGCCATGGTCGAGGTGACATACTCAACCATCTCATCGCCGTCGCCATGGATGAAGGCCGAAGATGGCACATCATCACTCTCGCCTCCTAATATGGAAGCATCATCCTTGCTCGCCACCGCGTCGCTCGCCTCCAAAGCATGGTCGTTGAAGGTCTCCGTAGTTGAACTCGTCGTCGCACCGTCTTGAAAAAGAGTCATAGGAGACTCGGCATCATCAATGCCACAAAGAGGGATTGATGAGGACATCAATACCATTGTTACACCCACAGCCCCTACTGTTACATATACTGGACCAATTACTAGCGCACGCCAATTAAATTACCAGGTACTTTCGTTTCTTGGTAATGATTCTAATGTTCATGAGATTATGATGCTGCCTAAATTGGATACATTTGTTTTGCTTACAAATGAAGGGCCTAGCTTGGAGAAGGATGAACATTGGAGCAAGAACACGCATGGAGTTGATGGCATGCGCAAGGGGATCAAGAACGGAGTTACAAGTGATGATTTCAGGACTTTGAAGCCGCCATAAGGAGTGCTGAAGCCTTGGACGAAATATACAAGATGCCACTTCATAATATTCGTCCATAGGCTATTGTAGGTGCTGCGTCACCTTATTAATGGGCTAGGCCCATGTAATTTCGAAATACTTAAGTATAGGCTATTTTTAGAGTCCGTATGTGTGGGGAAACAAGAGTTAGGGTTGGTTTCGGACCCCACCCTCAAGGGCCACGAAATTGCCCCCTCTTCCTCCATATATACAGCCCTTAGGGCGTCGTTTAGACTTTGGGTTTTGTTTAGATTAAAAGTTTGCCATAGCTGCAACTTCGCGTACTTCGTTTGTGTCCAACGACCAGACCAAGACGTCACAGAACCTCACCTTGATCAATAAAGCTTTCATCTTATATTCGCAATATCCCGATTGCAATCTCAGTTTCTTGCTTGTTCTTCGTTTGCTCGCAGGAAACAGACCCTCGTGGTCAGGTTGATCGTGCTCCGGCGTGGTCAATAACCCTCGGAAGTTGGTTTAGCGATTGCTAAGGCGCGATGTCTCGCACGTTCGTAGTCGGATCGTCAAGGTCAACTCCCACAGAAAATGATAGCCACCATCTCATCGAAACATCGGGACACCTTAGCCTCTATCAGGGATGGCGGCGAAGTCGAACTTGGGAGCATCGTCTTGGAGCTCGTTGGGCTTGGACATCGTGGTGGTACTAGCCTCATGCTCGTCGTGTTGGAGCTTGGTCTTCGAGAAGTGTGCTTGGGGTGGAGAAGCCTTGGCTGTCATGAGTTCGTGTTCCGCCTTGAGAGCACCAATGTAGTTGTCGTCGAGGGACTTGTAGTTCACGAGGAAGATAGGCTTGGAGATGTCGTTGTTCAATCCCATCATGAAGTGGAACTTCCTTGACATGGGGTCGTCCATGCCAGCACGTCGCAAGGCATGCTTCATATCCTTGAAGTACTCGTCGATGGACTTGGATCCTTGGATGGTGTTCTCCAATTGGCGTAGAAGTTGTTCCGTGTAGGTTGGAGGCACAAACTCTCGCCGCAAAGCTCTCTTTGTCTTGGGCCAACTCATGTCGTAGGTCTCCCAAGGTGTGTGAAGCCACCATGTGGACGCGTAGTCGTGGAAGTTCCTTGTGGCGCACTTCACTTGATCTTCGGGAGGAACTTGATGTAGCTTGAGGTAGTCATCCATCAAACGCTCCCACTCGAGATACTCCTCGGGTTCTTGAGTCCCATAGAAAGGAATCGCATGGTCGATGTCAAGGTCGTAGTAGCTCGTGGAAGTCGCGAACTTGATCTTGGGGAGCTTCTCTTGAGGTGCTTATGGGAGAAGATGCCGTATATCCGTAGGCAAAGATGCCTTGAAGTCACTTGGTGAAGATGCCAGAGGTGTTGAAGAAGCCGTAGCTTTGTAGTCGATGTTGCTGTACTGTATGGCCCGTGCGCACGGGGGTGCTGGAGGCCGTGTGCACGGGGTCCCGTGTGCACGGGGGTCGAGGGCCCGTGTGCACGGGGTTGGCAGAGCAGCCAACGCCTGGCCTGAAGCTCGCTCTTCATGGTCATGTCGATGTCGATGCTTGTGTGTACTGGCCGGAGATGGTAGTTTGGGAGCCTTTGCACTTGCACGCCTTCTCGAAGATGAGGAAGACCGCTTGCGGTTCTTGATGAGGGCCTTGAGCTCCTCCATTTGCTTGTCCATCTTGGCGTCCATGATGTTCTTCAAATCATCGAACTCGTTGTTGTGGTTGTAGACCGGAGATGATGTGCTTTGCCTATCCATCACAAGACTCAAGCAAAGGTGAGTAGGAAATGTGATAAACAATACCAAGCTACCTTTTCCCAAAGTTGAGGATGTATCTCGTATCACTCAATGTGAGATGAAAGAATAGTGGAATTGGTACCGGACTTGTTCACTCACACCTACAAGTAAAAGCTTATCGAGTGGCTTGGTTAGGACAAGTGGCACAAATTTCATGCAAATTGAAGTCCAAGATATTGTAAATGTTGAAATAAATCCAAAGGACTCAAAATGCAAAGCAAGTGATCACAAATATAGAGGAGGGCAATTAAGAAACACACACGGTGGGATAATGGGGCTTGTGCAACTATAGGGATGAGCAATACAAAATTGCCTAAAGAAGACGAAGCTCGTGTTGCACAAACACTAGGAGAGCACTAGCTTGATTGCACACTTGGGCACGATTCACCACTTGGCACCAACCTATATGTATGCAAGCTAAATGTTCCCTATTCCATGTATCCTCATGCACAAGTATCTCTTTTGATGCTCAACTCTCTTTTGCTTATAAGCTTATGATCATTCTTTTTCTTGCTTAAAAGCTTTTTTTGCTCTTCTCTTCCTTTCCACTTTTCTTATTGAGCCTTAACCACAAAACATGAGATAAATATCACAAGATATGCACGGGAGTAAACAATTGCACTATATGATATATCCAATGATGCAACAATATGATATCGTATCAATATGGTGCACAAGTTTTCGCGAAGCCCGGCAATACTCGGATAGCTAGTCTCAATAGGTATGAAGGTATTCGCAAAGATGGTGGGGCTATCAAGATGTAATGGCAAGGAAGGAAAAGTTTATGACGGAATGGATACCTTTGTCACACTTAACCTTTCACGAAGTTGGGGGTAACCGGCCTTGCTTCCGGTTGAAGATGGTCTCAAAGGATGGATGGCCGTTGTCGATGTGGAAGCTCGTGGTGGATGTAGTTGATGGACCGATACAAGTCACCTGTGGTGGATGAAGATGTAACCGTCCCCAAGTAGCCGAAACACCTTGGGAGACTCAAATCACAACTCAAACAACCACAAATACCAAAGGAACCAAAATGGGTTAGTTTGCGGAAGTTGTGTGTGGTGGTGCGGAAGTTATGGCGTAGGGCCTATGCAAAAGATGCAAAAATGGGCAAAATTTAATGGAGTAAAATGGTGGTAAAACCAAGATGAGCAGCTCGGGCACGTCGCTAGCTTTTCAACGAGCCAAAGAACACCCAAATCAGAGTTCGGGAGTGGAAGTTATGACCGAAAACGTAAAGTGGACGCAGCTGATTCTGGGAGGGCCGTGCGCACGGGGTCCAAGGCCCGTGGACACGGGGTCCGTTGCGCACGGTACACGTACCGAGGACACGGGGTCACCAGAGACTTCACGGGGGCCCGTGGGCACGGGGTGGGGAGCCCGTGGGCACGGGGTAGGCAGAAAATTCGTGATTTTCTTTTCAAATTCGATGGGGGAAAGAAAAATTGGGGTATGTGGACGCAATAGGAGTTAGATCTACTTGCTACACACTAGATCCACGGATCAAAATCAACAAAAACTCACAAGAAACTTCAAATCACAAAAAAAATGTTATGGCTCTTTTTGTGGGGAATTTTCGAAATTGGGCAAGAACAAGCAAGATTAGGCTAGAAAAACAAAGAGGGGCTCCAATTTCATGATCAACCTTGGCTCATGATACCAAATGATATAGGGTGGAACCCTAACTGGAGATCTTTCACGAATTGCAGGGGGATTCTCCAAGAACAAGATGAACACAAGAGGGAAAACAAGAGGAACACTCAAGAACAAGTCCAATCACACATCCACTAGACAATCAAACACACAAGATCCACAAGGTGCATGAACAATCAAAGGGAAATAAGATACATGGTAGAGTTCATCCCAAATCCTATGAAGGAGATGAGGGCTTGATGATCTAGATAGATCCTTCCCACAAGGGGGTCTTCATCCACTAGGGATCTTCTCCAATGGAGGCCTTGAACTCCAATGGAGTGTCTCTCTCTCAAGAGGAATCCCCCAAGGGGAGGTACATGAGCTAAGCTCTAATATCTAGATCTATTCTTAGCTAAGTCTAAATGGAGGAGATGAAGGAGTATATATAGGTCCAAGGGATGAAGGGGTAAGCAGGGGCGAAATGGGGATTACATGGGCAAAGCCCAACAGTCACGCATAGGGGGCCCCGTGTGCACGGGGTAAGTGGAGCCCATGCGCATGGGGTATCCAGAGACCTGACGCATGAGCCCGTGTGCACAGGGTCCATGGGGCCCGTGGACACGGGGGTTCCGTGGACACGGGGGTTCCGTGGGCACGGTACACGCCCGTGCGCACGGGGTCTTCAGGACCACCAGCCTGGGATGCCCGTGGGCACGGGGTCGGAGGGGCCCGTGCGCACGGGGTTGCCTGGGAGCTGCTGCCTTCTTCTTGGCGCTTCCTTCTTCGCTTCCAGGCTTCCCTCTTGGATGGTGTAGATGTTCTCTTCTTCTTCGACTCCTCCTCGATGAATGTGTAGCTCCGCTCACACCTATGTATGCACACGAGAGAGGGGTCAAGTAGTATACCATCCTCGAAAGGTACAAGTGGACATGTGTAAAGGAGATGATTCACCTTTGTATGTATGCAGTAGATGTGGCACGTGTCACTTGCCAAATGGACTCTTGACATGGTGATGTCCATCGGATGCTCCGCATCAATTCGTGCCCACACCACCATTGTCCATCTCGCGGTTTTCCTCCTCTCTCCAAACCGCCACCTTCGCCCGGTGCCATCTACCAGACGATCTGGTACAAGTGCTTGGACTCCCACTGCTAAAAAAACTTTCTCTTGTGGTGGTTTATCTGTCGGAGGCCTCACTGCACAACATCATCCACTCCAGTTGCCCTGCCCTGGAGCGCTTTCTGATTGTTTTGGCAATAGAAATCCCTATCAGTTGTCTCAAAATAAAGTCGCCTCAGCTTAAAAGCATTGGAATTTGTTTTGAAGGACAACAGCTCATCATCGAAGATGCCCCTTCACTTCAAAGGTTGCTCCTTCATAATTGTTATAAACCTTCACAAATAACTGTCGTCTCTACGCCCAAACTGGAGACCTTGGGTGTAATTCGTGATCTGTTTGATGATCACAACAAGTTGGTGTTTGGCTCCACACTTTTTCAGGTACCGTATATTATCATCTACACATTTGTAATCATAAGCTGCATTTTTCATTTGTGCGCATAAGTTTTATATCATCTTGGAGTACACTTTGGGTACTAATATTATGTTATATGCTGAAGAGTTCATCCATGGATAGCCTATCAATGCTACTGGATTATGTCGAGATCTTACATATCAGAATGTTTAGTTTTGATCTAAACATAATTATTGGCTTGCTGCGATGCTTTCGGTCTCTGGAGAATTTATATATAAAGGTGATGATTTCATGCACATTGAAAGACCGTATATATTGTACTAGAATTAACCGTTCAGCTGTTGCTCTTTCGACACTTTTTTTTCCAGACCTTAACTGTTTTCAAATCTTCATGTCTACTTAGGTACTGCAACCACATGGACAAAAACGTATAACCAATCGGTGGCATAATAAGCACCAGGATTTTCTTAGTTCTAATGACATTCGTTTGAGGACAATAACGATGGAAAGATATGCATCCAACCAGGCAAACAGAAGCTTTGTCACATTCTTCCTGTCGAATGCAAGGTTACTATTGTTCATGAGGCTTAAGTTTTACAGCAAGAGATTTCTCACGGACGGACACGTTGAACAACAAAAAAAAGAAGTTTCAGGTGGACAAATGGGCTTCTAAATGTGCTCGGCTTCTATTTACAACAAGTTGTAGTCATCCTGAAATAAATTGTTTTGCACAGGATGTTGATTTTATGGATCAAACCGATCCATTTGTTTGTGACTACGAAAAAGAGTGGTTGGGTTAGATGTTACTGCCATGTTCAATCTGGGTTTTGTCTAAAAAATTGATGAACAATTAATCCTTGGGCTTTTTGTACTATTTGTAAGCTTGAGTTGCATGTTGTTGCCCTCGTACTCCCCTCCACCTGCCACCACACTGCCGCATCTTCCATGGTTGCTATTCGTTCCCGTCCGAGGCCTCGCCGTCATTCTCCGCCTTGGTTCGCTTGCTGTGCCCGCCACCATCTGGCGTTGTCAACATGGTCAACAACCAAGAGGAATCAGGAGATGACTATACGTGGAGAGGCTGACAGCAGGGACCCACCAAGTTCATTGCATTACGCAAGCAGTTGCCTCGTTATTACAAGCCAAAAAAATACTTCCTCCTAATTGTTTGACAACTAGGTCCCACACCATTGTCAATGTAGTCAATAAACGAGAAAATTACACAATGAGCGGATAACACCAGGGACCCAGCAGCTCACCCATTTGTTTTTTAGTTTCGGAGACGGAGCTCAACTGCGCGCTGTGCGGGGGCTGTGGCCCATCTAGCCCATGCTTACGCTTTTATTTAAGCACATGATGAGCCCAGTTGATATCTTTTTTCTTTCTGAAAATGGCTAGCGCAGTTCTTTTTTTGGAGAATAGCAAAACTAAGGTCTATTTGCTTTTCTCAACCCTGCTAGGCTGCAAATCTTTCAAGACTAGGAGGGATGTAAGTAGTAAGAAATGGGCTTCCCCAGAAAATGGGCTATAAGTTGTAAGAAATGGGCTGTAAATCTTTAAACCAAAGCCAACCGTCAATTACATTAAAATATCATATTTTTGGATTTCTCTACTCTCTACTCTTATAAAAACCAAAGCCAACTGGCAATTACATCAAAATATCATCTTTTCTCCCACAAGATAAACTACTCATACAAATGCATCTTTATGTTCCGTGCAACGCACGTGCATCTTGCTAGTTAAGATTTTAAATTTCATTCATTTTTTTGCGGAGAATTGTTTTTTGAATTTTATTTTGATATACTTTTTGAAAAATTATTTTTAACGTGACTCGAATTTTCGTGATTAAAAGAGTTCGGACCCCATCAAAATATGCAAAATTTTATTGAATTTTTTAGCAGTGCCTAGAATATATGGTCTGTAATGCTAATAAAAAGAATATGGGCATTAAATATCCTTAAGAATTAGCAAATGGGTTGTAAATTATTGAAAATAATGGCAAATGGGCTGTATGCTGTTTTCCACAGATTTGAAGGCTGACTTCTGGGCCAACTAGGTTGATGATGACGCTGTCCTAAATTTTTTTGACGCATATGCAAGGCTTTGTCAACTTAGTCAACACAGAGCAGTGACTGTGATAGAGGCAAAGGTGTCCCGTCTTTCGATGAGATGATGGATATCGCTTTGGTGGCAGTCGACTTTGACGATCCGACTACGAACGTGCGAGGACGTCGCACCTTAGCAATCGCTAAACCAACTCCGAGAGGTTATTGACCACGCCGGAGCACGATCAACCTGACCACGAGGGTCTGTTTCCTGCGAGCAAACAAAGAACAAGCAAGAAACTGAGATTGCAATCTGGATATTGCGAATATAAGATGAAAGCTTTATTGATCAAGGTGGGGTTCTGTGACGCCTTTGTCTGGTCGTTGAACACAAACGAAGTACGCGAAGTTGCAGCTATGGCGAACTTTTAATCTAAACAAAACCCCCAAAATCTAAACGATGCCCTAAGGGCTGTATATATGGAGGAAGAGAGGGGAATTTCGTGGCCCTTGGTGGAGGGGTCCGAAATCAACCCTATCTCTTGTTTCCCCACACATACGGACTCTAAAAATAGCCTATACTTATGTATTTCGAAATTACATGGGCCTGGCCCAATAATAAGGTGACGCAGCACCTATAATAGCCTCGGGACGAAATTTATGAAGTGGCATCTTGTATATTTCGTCCAAGGCTTCATGCACCCATTATGATGGCTTCAAAGTCCTGAAATCATCACTTGTAACTCCGTTCTTGTTCCCCTTGGGCATGGCATCATCTCCATGCTTGTTCTTGCTCCAATGTTCATCCTTCTCCAAGCTAGGCCCTTCATTTGTAAGCAAAACAAATGTATCCAATTTAGGCAGCATCATATTCTCATGAACATTAGAATCATTACCAAGAAACGGAAGTACCTGGTAATTTAGTTGGCGTGCGCGAGCTCTAGTAATTGGTCGTGTATATGTAGCAGTAGGGGCTGTGGGTGTAACAATGGTATTGATGTCCTCATCATAGAGGCACGCACATGTCGTAGTAGAGGCGCGCACGTGTCGTAGTAGAGGCGTGAACATAGCATGTACATGTACGTACAACGTCCAGGGGGCAAGAAAGAAAATATGGCCACGTACGTACATACGGGCGGGGTCTTGAACGCCTACTCGCGCATACGTACGGCCAGGGCTCGTGTACATGGCTGGGTCGGAACGGAGAAGCTGCGCCGTCATCGTGTTCATGGGGAGGCAACCGGCTGGGTCAGAACATAATGCACCGTCGTGTTCATCGGGAGCCAACTGACTTGTACGGAACAACCGATGGAAACGAGGCCTGGCGTACCGCAGAACGGAGGAAACGGCCTTGTGTTCAACCGGCCACAGTCGAAACGGGATCCTGTTCATCGGGAGGGGTCTGGCGTACCGCAGAACGGAGGAAACAAACCTCCTATGGTGGAAACGGTGTCCTGTTGATCGGGAGGGGTGTGGCGTACCGCAAAATGGAGGAAACGGACTTGTGTTGGAGCGCTACAGTTGAAACGGAGGTCCTGTTCATCGGAAGGGGTGTGGCGTACCGCAAAATGGGACTCCACGGGATACTGTTCATCTCCACCATCGACCTCCTCCAGCCTCCACGGGCTACTGTTCATCCACCATCGACCTCCTCCAGCCTCCACCTGCGACTGTTCATCCACAGGCTCCTGTTCGTCCAGCCTCCACCGCGCGCTCCTCCATCGGCTACTGTTCAACCAGCCCTCTCCACGGGGTCTTGTTCAACCACCCCTCCACGGGTTACTGTTCATCCAACCCTACACTGGCTACTGTTTAACCAGCCCTCCACGGGGTCGTCCTCTTCATCCAGCCCTCCACGGGGTCTTGTTCATCCAGCCCTCCATGGGGTCCTGTTCATCCAGCCCTCCACGGGGTCCTGTTCATCCACCGGCTCGATCGATCGGGGTACTGTTCATCCAGTGGCAACGACCTCTACTACCATGGGGTCCTGTTCATCCGACCCCCCACCGGGAACTGTTCATCCAAACCCCCCAACAACGCTCATTGTTCATCAAGGGAAGGAGGCATCAATGTTCGATCGGCTTCAGTTAGCAGCAGTAGCGAAGGAATCACTCGGCTTCAATTAACAACAAGGGATCGATCGATCGCTCGGGTTCAGTAACACGAAGCCTGCAGTGCAATCTCTCGGGTTCAGTTAGAGCGCTGTGCCTCACACACGCGCGTACGTACGAGAGAAACGCGCATCGCTCGGCCCCCAACCACCCACCATAACCGGGAACTCCCTGATATTTTCCTCGCCCTAGCTTCTACCACGGTTTTTTCCATCACGGACAACCCAAAGAATGTCATGCAGCTGCATCTCCAGCCTGCCCAGGACGAAAAGCCCATTTTCTGTCATGATTTTTTGTCATAGAAGTAGGACCCCACCACATCTATGATGATACCGGGTTTTCTCACAATTATCGTCATAGAAGTGTCATAAGTATGACAGAAAGAATTTCGTTCGGCCCAAAATGTCACGGATGTGTCTTTTTTTTGTAGTGGAAGTTCTAGTAACTTGGTGATAGTGACTAGAGAACTCTGTCAATCACTATCTTATCTGGAAGATTAACTCCCACCTGATTCAAGTGATTGTAGTACCCAGACATTCTGAGCACATGCTCACTAGCTAAGCTATTCTCCTCCATCTTGTAGGCAAAGTACTTGTCAGAGGTCTCATACCTCTTAACATGGGCATGAGTCTGAAATATCATTTTCAGCTTCTTGGAACATCTCATATGCTCCATGGCATTCAAAACATTTTGAAGTCCCGGTTCTAAGTCGTAAAGCATGGCGCACTAAACTATCAAGTAGTCATCATACCAAGCTTGTCAAACGTTCATAACGTCTGCATCTGCTCCTGCAATAGGTCTGTCACCCAGCGGTTCATCAAGGACATAATTCTTCTGAGCAGCAATGAGGATAATCCTTAGATCACGGACCCAGTCCGCATCATTGCTACTATCATCTTTCAACTTAGTTTTCTCTAGGAACATATCAAAAATAAAACAGGGGAGCTATACCAAGCTATTGATCTACAACAACATAGATATGCAAATACTATCAGGACTAAGTCCATGATAAATTAAGTTCAATTAATCATATTACTTAAGAACTCCCACTTAGATAGACATCCCTCGAGTCATCTAAATGATCACGTGATCCAAATGAACGAAACCATGTCCGATCATCATGTGAGATGGAGTAGTTTTCAATGGTGAACATCTGTATGTTGATCATATCTACTATATGATTCACCTTCGACCTTTCGGTCTCAGTGTTCCGAGGCCATGTCTGTACATGCTAGGCTCGTCAAGTTTAACCCGAGTATTCCGCACGTGCGAAACTGTCTTGCACCCGTTGTATGTGAACGCAGAGCTTATCACACCCGATCATCACGTGGTGTCTTGGCACGACGAACCGTTGCAACAGTGCATACTCAGGGAAAACACTTATACCTTGAAATTTTAGTGAGGGATCATCTTATACTGCTACTGCCGTACTAAGCAAAATAAGATGCATAAAAGATAAACATCACATGTAATCAAAATATGTGACATGATATGGCCATCATCATCTTGTACCTTTGATCTCCATCTCCAAAGCACCGTCATGATCTCCATCGTCACCAACTTGACACCTTGATCTCCATCATAGCGTCGTTGTTGTCTCGCCAACTATTACTTCTACAACTATCGCTAACGCATAGTGATAAAGTAAAGCAATTACATGGCGATTGCATTTCATACAGTAAAGCGACAACCATAAGGCTCCTGCCAGTTGCCGATAACTTTTACAAAACATGTTCATCTCATACAACAACGTATATCACATCATGTCTTGACCATATCACATCACAACATGCCCTCCAAAAACAAGTTAGACATCCTCTACTTTGTTGTTGCAAGTTTTACGTGGCTACTACGGGCTTCTAGTTAGAACCGTTCTCACCTACGCATCAAAACCACAATGATGTTTCATCAAGTTTGTTGTTTTAACCTTCAACAAGGACCGACCGTAGTCAAATTCGATTCAACTAAAGTTGGAGAAACAGACACCCGCCAGCCACCTTTATGCAAAACAAGTTGCATGTCTGTCAGTGGAACCAGTCTCATGAACGTGGTCATGTAAGGTTGGTCCGGGCCGCTTCATCTAACAATACCGCCGAATCAAAATAAGACATTGGTGGTAAGCAGTATGACTATGATCACCCACAACTCTTCATGTTCTACTCGTGCATATCATCTACGCATAGACCTGGCTCGGATGCCACTGTTGGGGAACGTATCATGCAAGATCTATTTAGGAGATGCATAACAACGAGTGGGGGAGAGTGTGTCCATGTACCCTCGTAGACCGAAAGCGGAAGCGCTAGGTTAACGTGGTTGATGTAGTCGAATGTCTTCGCGATCCAACCGATCAAGTACCGAACATACGACACCTCCGAGTTCAGCACACGTTCAGCTCGATGACGTCCCTCGAACTCTTGATCCAGCAAATTGTCGAGGAAGAGTTTCATCAGCACGACGATGTGGTGACGGTGATGGTGATGTGATCCGCGTAGGGCTTCGCCTAAGCACTACGTGAATATGACCGGAGGTGTAAACCGTGGAGGGAGAGGCCGCACACAGCTTGGAACAATTGGTGTGTCTCCAAGGGGTGCCCTGCCCACGTATATAAAGGAGGGAGAGGGAGGAGGCCGGCCATGGGGCGCGCCATGAGGGGGGAGTCCTACTAGGACTCCTAGTCCTAGTAGGATTCGGCCCCCCTCTTTTCCTTCTCATGGAGGGGAAAGGGGGAAGGAGAGGGAAGAGGAGAAGGAAAGGGGGGTGTGCCCCCTCCCCTAGTCCAATTCGGACTCCCTATGGGAGGGGGGCGCGGCCACCCCTTGTGGGCTGCCTACCCTCTCCCCTAGGGCCCATGTAGGCCCATTACTTACCCCGGGGGGTTCTGGTAACCCCTAGGTACTCCCAAAAATACCCGAACCACTCCGAAACCATTCTGGTGTCCGAATACCATCGTCCAATATATCAATCTTTACCTATCGTCCATTTTGAGACTCCTCGTCATGTCCGTGATCTCATCCAGGACTCTGAATAATCTTCGGTCACCAAAACACATAACTCATAATACAAATCGTCATCGAACGTTAAGCGTGCGGACCCTACGGGTTCGAGAACTATGTAGACATGACCAAGACACATATCCGATCAATAACCAACGATGAAATCTGGATGCTCATATTGGTTCCTACATATTCTACAAAGATCTCTATCGATCAAACCATAATGACAACATACGTCATTCCCTTTGTCATTGGTATGTTACTTGCCTGAGATTCGATCATCGATATCCTCATACCTAGTTCAATCTCTTTACTCGTTCTGTAATGCATCATCCCGCAACTAACTCATTAGTCACATTGCTTGCAAGGCTTATCATGATGGCATTACCGAGAGGGCTCAGAGATACCTCTCCGATACTCAGAGTGACAAATCCTAATCTCGATCTATGCCAACCCAACAAACACCTTCGGAGATACCTGTAGAGCATCTTTATAGTCACCCAGTTACGTTGTGACGTTTGATAGCACACAAGGTGTTGCTCCGGTATTCGGGAGTTGCATAATCTCATAGTCAAAGGAATATGTACAAGTCATGAAGAAAGCAATAACAATAAAACTTAACGATCATTATGCTAAGCTAATGGATGGGTCTTGTCCATCACATCATTCTCCTGATGATGTGATTCCTTTCATCAAATGACAACACATGTCTATGGCTAGGAAACTTAACCATCTTTGATTAACGAGATTCTAGTAGGCTTACTAGGGACACTGTGTTTTGTCTATGTATCCACACATGTATCAAGTTTCCGGTTAATACAACTCTAGCATGAATAATAAACATTTATCATGATATAAGGAAATAAAAATAACAACTTTTATTATTGCCTCTAGGGCATATTTCCTTCATGTTTATGCTTCTTGCAAAATCTATCTTCCCTATAAGGCATGTCTTCACAAACTTTATGCACTCCACAAAAATTGACATGCTTATAAGAAACATTTTTGTCATGACTTGGGCAATCATCATTAGCATTTTGGATACTCAAAGAATTCATACTAACAACATTGCCATCATGCTCATCATTCAAATATTTTGTGCCAAACATTTTATTGACTTCTTCTTCTAACAATTGAGCACAATTTTCTGATCTATCATTTTCAAGAAAGATATTATAAAGATGATCAATAATATGATGCAACCTCAATTCCATTTTTATGTAGTTTTCTTTTATAAACCAAACTAGTGATAAAAAGAAACTAAAAGATTTGGTTGCAATATCTAAAGATATACCTTCAAGCACTCACCTCCCCAACAACGGCGCTAGAAAAGAGCTTGATGTCTACTACACAACTTTATTCTTGTAGACACGTGTTTGGCCTCCAAGCGCAGAGTTTTTGTAGGACAGTAGCCATTTTACCTCAAGTGGATGACCTAAGGTTTATCAATTCGTGGGAGGCGTAGGATGAAGATGGTCTCTCTCGAGCAACCCTGCAATCAAATACAAGAAATCTTTTGTGTCCGCAAGACACCCAATACAATGGCAATTTGTATAGGTGCACTACATTGGTACAACGACGTGCTAAACAAACGGGTTTTAACCCCTTTCCGCGACGGCATTTGGAATCGTCGCCAAGTGTGTGTGTGCGCGATAGGGTGTCCTTCCCACACGACCTAGAAATCGTCGGGGATAGGCCCTCCTGGGACCCAGGATGGGGTCGTGTGCGATCGGGCGAGGCATCGAAACCCAATCATTTCCGTAGGTATGTACATCCCACATGGTAATCCGAGAAAATTATTTCCGTAGGTATGTACATCCCACATCCGAGAAAATCATTTTCGTTGGTATGTACATCGCACATGGTGAATCCCAGAAAATCATTTCCATAGGTATGTACACCCTACACGGTGAATCCTAGAAAAACATTTTCGTAGGTATGTATATCACACACAGTTCTTTGTGTGGAAACGTTTGTGCAAGGTGGCCTAAGGCAAATAGTTCACTGCCGGAATCCATGTGTGATTGTTAGTTGATTGAACACGCCTACTTTCTAGAAACCATGCGGGTTGTTTGAGTTCATCGCCCACGGTGCCGTCTGAATAACCGTTTGTAATAGAAAACCCCAATAAGCAGGGTAATTAGCCTATTATTGATAATCCATGTACTAATCAAACTGATTATTCTTATAAAACACGCCAGATATTTCATATCCGTATAAAAGCAACCAGGATTTCATAATCGAATTACATCAGATAGCTTCGGCACTCAGTTACGCCATTACACAACAGCACCAAGTTTCACATGCAGCATCAAAAACCTTTGGAAAGTAGCATCATACACGGTAAATAGATAGATGAATATCATCTGGGAAACTACAGAAGCGGAAGGCCAATATTGAGCCTTCAGTGATGTTGAATGTCCTTGCAACTTTAGGCCAATGGCTATGGATAATTGCCCGCCCAACCTTCGTCCTCTTCAGCAAGACTTCAATATTGTGCCATGGGTATTGAATGAATACCTTCCTCGCCTCTTGACCATGCAGGTGGTTTGAGAGGTAATCATCGGTGAACTACTTTGAAAAGTACTGAAAACAAAGCTATGCATAAATTGTTGTTGTAAATTTTGAAATGGCGCAAGGGGTAAAAACAAGGTAAAAGAGTTGGTACCATCCTATAGTTGACTCATGTCTTCTTCTTTGTGCAAACAAAGATCTTGCTATTATTTGTCGCAAGTTTCTTCATCCTAGCAATCTTTCTGAGTTTCTTGACTTGACTGATATTCATGGACATCTCATTTCCCCATATGCAAAATGGGTCAAATAGTGGGTCTAAGCCTCTCACAGCAGGACCTACATGTGCAAGACCAAATTGTAAGAAACCTAAATATTAGAATGATTCCTGCAACTGCACAATAATGTGCTATTAGCCAAAGGACCCTGCTTGAACAAACCTCGATGGTAAACCGTAGTGTCTCCCTTTGTTTCCCTACAACACACATAAGGAAGATCTTGATCAGGTTAACTGAGAGTTGCCATACTACCAGTAGAATATGTATTGAGTACAACCAAATTTGATTGGTGTCACATGCATTACAATACAAAATTGTACCCACATGAGATGAAATCAAATTGCAGAACTGAACCAAACAGTTAAATGGACAACTGACCAAATAAACCAAAATAGTTAACCGAGCACGACATTGCAGAATAGAAACATGTACTGGAAGATAAGCCAGTTAACAAAACAAAGAATGCTTGAGAACAGTACTACGAAATGTAGCAATTGTTGGACCAAAGTGTTAACTGAACATTACATTTCAGAGGACCAAACTGTTAATTGAACATCAGATTGCATATTAACATTACAGAGGACAAATCACTAGAAGGCACTGGTGGTGGCCTCGAGAAAACATCACAAACTCTATTTTAAAGTACACAACCACGTGCTAGTGTGGACGGTGGCCTCGAAGACGAGGTGATCCTCCAAGATCTTGCGGTCGACACGCATGGCAGCCATAGCGACATCGTTCGCGTGTGCGGTCACATGCTACTCAGCTCCACGTTATACCACGTGTAAATGGCTGTGGGTGGCGCTTAATTGGAGGAGGGGGCAGTGATTTCGGTCGAAGGTGTCGCTCCGTCGGTCAGGGCATGTGGGACGGGAAAGGAGGAGGATGGTGTGGGTGGGGTGTGGATTACCTGACCATATCGACGAGGTCGCACATCAAGAAGAAGGGTCGGTGGTGAGGAGGCCGCGCGGCAAGAAGAAGGGTTGCCGGCGAGGAGGTGGCGCTGCAGGAAGAAGGGTCACCGGCGAGGAGGCGGCGCTGCAAGAAGAAGGGTAGCCGGCGAGGAGGCGGCACTGCAAGAAGAAGGGTCGCCGGCGAGGAGGCTGAGCTGCCAGTAAGCAGCAGTGAAGGTTTGAACTTGGAAAGCAAGGAGGAACAATGCAAATGTGGCTTTTGGTAGGAGGGAGGGGGCGGGGAGATAGATATTTCCGTGGTGGCCAAAAAATTTCGCTCGGTGCCACGAGAAACTGGTGTGCAAGTGTGGTTCAAGCGGGGGCATGGACTGTAGACGACGAAGCTTCCTGCGTAAGCCAGACAAGACGGTGCGCGAAGATATTTTATATCGCATCCCACACAATTCTTTCTAGGAAACTGTTTGTGGTATACCTGATTTTTTCATTATATTTTGAAAGACAAAATGGTGTTACGGAGGGAAAGGATGGTGTTTGAATTGCTAGAACATTTACGTACAGTGAACATGCAACTAGTACATGAGTGTCGTGTTTAATTTTGGAATTATTCCGGTTCGTTTGGCCTTTTACGCATTAATTGAGTTTCTGCGCATTTAATGTGCATAATTCAAATTTGAACTACAAGCATAGGCTCCAGTGCACCAAGTTATTTGAAAAATCACATGTGTGTCCTTGGGTGAATTTCTAGGTCCCATGCAAGAGATGGGAGTGAAATTCAAACATCTGGACGTCGTGGCTCGGCCAGAAAGATTGAGAAACTTGGTTTTTAAATCCCTGTAATTCCAAAACGCGCCTAAAAATCATGAAACTTGGCATGGTGTCATGACATGGCACCAACATGATGTGCTAATTTTTCTGTCCGATTTGCGAAGGCGCACACATTAACAATCAACAAAGTCATTTTGGAACAAGTGCTGTCACGTTACAAATCAGAAACACAAGTATTATTGAAACCGTGGGCGTTCTACTTACCAATTACGTGCGGCCACGCGTCCCCTTTTTTTAATGGCTAGGAGGTGCCGTGCGGGGTAGCTATTTGAGTACGGGAGGCGTGCGATCAGACCCCTGCGCGTGCTCATCGGGAGGAGAGTCCTTTGACCGCTACCCGCCATGCACCCCTCTCCCAACGTCTCCATTAATGGCGCTCGAGCACCTGTTCTACGGCGTGGCTATATGTCTCACTGGACTGAGATTTAAGAGAGAAAAATGAAAATCTGAAAAGAAAGTTTTGCACGGATCTTGATGTAAGATCCGACGGACCTATATAGCATCGACTGCGACTTATAGCAAGCATGATGAATATAAGGATGATGACAGTGGATAATAATTGTCTTACATATTTAGAAACATAATTAAAAAAACCATAATACGTTCATTTTGCATCATGCTTTTATATCGATATTTATTGCATTATGGGCTGTTATTACACATTATGTCACAATACTTATGCCTATTCTCTCTTATTTTACAAGGTTTACATAAAGAGGGAGAATGCCGGCAGCTGGGATTCTGGGCTGGAAAAGCAACACATATTAGAGACCTATTCTGCACAGCTCCAAAAGTCCTAAAACTTCATGGAAGTTAATTTCAGAATATATAAAAAATACTAAGCGCAAGAAGTACCAGAGGGGGTCCAATCACCACCACGAGGGTGGGGGACGCGTCCTACCCCCTGGGCGCGCCCCCTGCCTCGTGGGCCCCCTGGTGGCCCTCCGATGCCCATCTTCTGCTATATGGAGTCTTTCGTTGAGGAAAAAAATCATAAGCAAGCTTTTGGGATGAGACTCCGCCGCCACGAGGCGGAACCTTGGCGGAACCAATCTAGGGCTCCGGCAGAGCTGTTATGCCCGGGAAACTTCCCTCCGGGAGGGGGAAATCATCGCCATCGTCACCACCAACGCTCCTCTCATCGAGAGGGGGCCAATGTCCATCAACATCTTCACCAGCACCATCACCTCTCAAACCCTAGTTCATCTCTTGTATCCAATTCTTGTCTCTAAGTCTGGGATTGGTACCTGTAGGTTGCTAGTAGTGTTGATTACTCGTAGTTGATGCTAGTTGGTTTACTTGGTGGAAGATCATATGCTCAGATCCTATATGCACATTAATACCCCTCTGATTATGAACATGAATATGCTTTGTGAGTAGTTACGTTTCTTCCTGAGGACATGGGAGAAGACTTGCCATTAGTAGTCATGTGAATTTGGTATTCGTTCGATATTTTGATGAGATGTATGTTGTCTCTCCTCTAGTGGTGTTATGTGAACGTCGACTACATGACACTTCACCATTATTTGGGCTTAGAGGAAGGCATTGGGAAGTAATAAGTAGATGATGGGTTGCTAGAGTGACAGAAGCTTAAACCCTAGTTTATGCGTTGCTTCGTAAGGGGCTGATTTGGATCCATATGTTTCATGTTGTGGTTAGGTTTACCTTGATACTTTTGTTGTAGTTGCAGATACTTGCAATAGAGGTTAATCATAAGTGGGATGCTTGTCCAAGTAAGGATAGTACCCAATCACTGGTCCACCCACATATCAAATTATCAAAGTACCGAACGCGAATCATATGAAAGTGATGAAAACTAGCTTGACGATAATTCCCATGTGTCCTCGGGAGCGTTTTTCTCTATATAAGAGTTTGTCCAGGCTTGTCCTTTGCTACAAAAAGGATTGGGCCACCTTTCTGGACTTTATTTACTTTTGTTACTTGTTGCTCGTTACAAATTATCTTATCACAAAACTATCTATTGCCTATAATTTCAGTGCTTGCAGAGAATACCTTGCTGAAAACCGCTTATCATTTCCTGCTGCTCCTCGTTGGGTTCGACACTCTTACTTATAGAAAGGACTACAATGGATCCCCTATACTTGTGGGTCATCAAGACTCTTTTCTGGCGCCATTGCCGAGGAGTGAAGCGCGTTTGGTAGGTGGAATTTGGTAAAGAAAAATTTATATAGTGTGTTGAAATTTACTGTCACTTGTTACTATGGAAAGTAATCCTTTGAGGGGCTTGTTCAGGGTATCTTCACCTCGACCAGTGGAGCAAAGAGTTGCTCCTCAACCTACTCAACCTACTGAACCGACTGAAAATGAAAATGTCTACTTTGAAATTCCTTCAGGTATGATAGAAAAACTGCTAGCTAATCCTTTTGCAGGAGATGGAACATTACATCCTGATGAGCACCTAATATATGTGGATGAAGTTTGTGGATTATTTAAGCTTGCAAGTGTGCCCGATGATGTTATCAAGAATAAGGTCTTCCCTTTATCTTTGGAGGGAGATGCATTGACATGGTATAGGCTATGTGATGATATGGGATCATGGAACTACAAACGGTTGAAATTGGAATTTCATCAGAAGTTTTATCCTATGCATCTTGTTCATCGTGATCGCAATTATATATATAATTTTTGGCCTCACAAAGGAGAAAGCATCGCTCAAGCTTGGGGAGGCTTAAATCAATGTTATATTCATGCCCCAATCATGAGCTCTCAAGAGAAATGATTATCCAAAAATTTTATGCTCGGCTTTCTGATAACAATCGCACCATGCTCGATACTTCTTGTGCTGGCTCTTTTATGATGAAGACTATTGAATTCAAATGGGATTTATTGGAAAGAATTAAACGCAACTCTGAAGATTGGGATCTCGACGAAGGTAAGGAGTCAGGTATGACGCCTAAATTTGATTGTGTTAAATCTTTTATGGATACCGATGTTTTCCGTAAGTTTAGCACTAAATCTGGACTTGACTCTGAGATAGTAGCTTCTTTCTGTGAATCTTTTGCTACTCATGTTAATCTCCTTAAGGAGAAGTGGTTTAAATATCATCCTCCCATAGAAGTAAAAGTAGTTTCACCTATTAAAGTTGAAGAAAAGACTATCACTTATAATGATTCTATTGTTCCTACTGCTTATGTTGAGAAACCACCTTTTCCTGTTAGGATAAAAGATCATGCTAAAGCTTCAATTGTGGTTTGTAAAAGCAATATTAGAACCTATACACCTCCTGAGGAAGTTAAAGTTGAACCTAATATTGCTATTGTTAAGGATCTCTTGGCTGATAATATTGATGGGCATGTTATTTATTTCTATGATGAAATTGCTAGAATTGCTAAACCTTGTGCTAAAGATAAACATAGACCTGTGGTAGGCATGCCTGTTATTTCTATTAAAATAGGATATCATTGTTATCATGGCTTGTGTGATATGGGTGCTAGTGCTAGTGCAATACCTATTGACTTATACAAAGAAATTATGCAAGATATTGCACCTGCTGAGACAAAAGATATTGATGTCACAATTAAACTTGCCAATAGAGATACTATTTCACCAATTGGGATTGTTAGAGATGTTGAAGTCTTGTGTGGGAAAACTAAATATCCTGCTGATTTTCTTGTTCTTGGTTCCCCACAAGATAGCTTTTTTCCCATTATATTTGGTAGACCCTTCTTAAACACTATTAATGCTAGGATAGACTGCAAAAAGGATGTTGTTACTATTGGTTTGGGTGATATGTCTCATGAGTTCAACTTTTCTAAATTTCATAGACAACACCGTGAAGAGGAATTGCCTGGTAAAGATGCAATTATTCGTCTTGCTTCTATTGCCGTACCTCCTAGTGATCCTTTAGAACAGTATTTGCTAGACCATGAAAATGATATGTTTATGAATGAAAGAACGGAAATGGATGAGGTGTTCTTTAAACAGGGACCTATTCTAAAACACAACTTACCTGTTGAAATCTTAGGGGATCCTCCTCCACCCAAGGGTGATCCCGTGTTTGAGCTTAAACCATTGCCTGATACTCTTAAATATGCTTATCTTGATGAAAAGAAGATATATCCTATTATTATTAGTGCTAACCTTTCAGAGAAGGAGGAAGAAAAAATATTGAAAACTCTGAAGAAGCACCGTGCTGCTATTGGATATACTCTTGATGATCTTAAGGGCATTAGTCCCACTCTATGTCAACACAAAATAAATTTGGAAAAAGATGCCAAACCAGTTATGGATCACCAACGACGGCTGAATCCTAAGATGAAAGAAGTGGTAAGAAAAGAAATACTAAAGCTCCTCGAGGCAGGTATAATTTATCCCGTTGCTGATAGTTAGTGGGTAAGTCCTGTCCATTGTGTTCATAAGAAGGGAGGTATTACTGTCGTTCCTAATGATAAAGATGAATTGATTCCGCAAAGAATTATTACTGGTTATATGATGGTAATTAATTTCCGCAAATTAAATAAGGCTACTAAAAAGATCATTACCCCTTACCTTTTATTGATCAAATGCTAGAAAGATTATCCAAACATACACATTTTTGCTTTCAAGATGGTTATTCTCATTTCTCTCAAATACCTGTATCAGCTGATGATTGATACGTCTCCAACGTATCTATAATTTTTGATTGTTCCATGCTATTATATTATCAACCTTGGATGTTTTATATGCATTTATATGCTATTTTGTATGATTTTGGAACTAACCTATTAACCCAGAGCCCAGTGCCAGTTTCTGTTTTTTTCCTTGTTTTAGAGTATCGCAGAAAAAGAAAATCAAACGGAGTCCAATTGACCTGAAACTTCACGGAACTTATTTTTGGAACGGAAGCAACCCAGAAGACTTGGAGTGCACGTCAGGGGATCAACGAGGAAGCCACAAGGCAGGGGGCGCGCCCACCCCCCTGGGCGCGCCCTCCACCCTCGTGGGCCCCTCGTGGCTCCCCTGACGTACTTCTTCCTCCTTTATATACCCATATACCCTAAAACGATCAGGGGGCACAAGAGATCGGGAGTTCCACCGCCAGAAGCCTCCGTAGCCACCGAAAACCAATCTAGACCCGTTCCGGCACCCTGCCAGAGGGGGAATCCCTCTTCGGTGGCCATCTCCATCATCCTGGCGCTCTCCATGACGAGGAGGGAGTAGTTCTCCCTCGGGGCTGAGGGTATGTACCAGTAGCTATGTGTTTGATCCCTCTCTCTTGATAGAGGCAAGGGTTCCGATGTTTCGATGAGATGGTGGCTATCATTTTCTGTGGGAGTCGACTTTGACGATCCGACTACGAACGTGCGAGACGTCGCGCCTTAGCAATCCCTAAACCAACTTCCGAGGGTTATTGACCACGCCAGAGCACGATCAACCTGACCACGAGGGTCTGTTTCTTGCGAGCAAACGAAGAACAAGCAAGAAACTCAGATTGCAATCTGGATATTGCGAATATAAGATGAAAGCTTTATTGATCAAGGTGGGGTTCTGTGACGTCTTGGTCTGGTCCTTGGACACAAACGAAGTACGCGAAGTTGCAGCTATGGCGAACTTTTGATCTAAACAAAACCCCAAGGTCTAAACGACGCCCTAAGGGCTATATATATGGAGGAAGAGGGGGGAATTTCGTGGCCCTTGAGGGTGGGGTCCGAAACCAACCCTAACTCTTGTTTCCCCACACATACGGACTCTAAAAATAGCCTATACTTAAGTATTTCGAAATTACATGGGCCTGGCCCATTAATAAGGTGACGCAGCACCTAGAATAGCCTATGGACGAATATTATGAAGTGGCATCTTGTATATTTCGTCCAAGGCTTCATGCACTCCTTATGGCGGCTTTAAAGTCCTGAAATCATCACTTGTAACTCCGTTCTTGATCCCCTTGCGCATGCCATCAACTCCATGTGTGTTCTTGCTCCAATGTTCATCCTTCTCCAAGCTAGGCCCTTCATTTGTAAGCAAAACAAATGTATCCAATTTAGGCAGCATCATAATCTCATGAACATTAGAATCATTACCAAGAAACGAAAGTACCTGGTAATTTAATTGGCGTGCGCGAGCTCTAGTAATTGGTCCAGTATATGTAACAGTAGGGGCTGTGGGTGTAACAATGGTATTGATGTCCTCATCATCTCTCGTGTTCTTGAGGTGGTACGATCTTGATGTATCGCGAGCTTTGCTATTATATTTGGATCCTATGATGTTTCTCCCCCCTTCTACTCTCTTGTAATGGATTGAGTTTTCCCTTTGAAGTTATCTTATCGGATTGAGTCTTTAATGATCTGAGAACACTTGATGTATGTCTTGTCGTGCGTATCTGTGGTGACAATGGGATATCATGTGATTCACTTGATGTATGTTTTGCTGACCAACTTGCGGGTTCTGCCCATGAACTTATGCATAGGGGTTGGCACACGTTTTCGTCTTGATTCTCCGGTAGAAATGTTGGGGCACTCTTTGAGGTTCTATGTGTTGGTTGAATAGATGAATCTGAGATTGTGTGATGCATATCGTATAATCATAACCACGGATACTTGAGGTGACATTGGAGTATCTAGGTGACATTAGGGTTTGGTTGATTTGTGTCTTAAGGTGTTATTCTAGTACGAACTCTAAGGCTGTTTGTGACACTTATAGGAATAGCCCAATGGATTGATTGGAAAGAATAACTTTGAGGTGGTTTCGTACCCTACCATAATCTCTTCGTTTGTTCTCCGCTATTAGTGACTTTGGAGTGACTCTTTGTTGCATGTTGAGGGATAGTTATATGATCCAATTATGTTATTATTGTTGAGAGAACTTGCACTAGCGAAAGTATGAACCCTAGGCCTTGTTTCCTAGCATTGCAATACCGTTTGTGCTCACTTTTATCATTAGTTACCTTGCTGTTTTTATATTTTCAGATTACAAAAACCTTTATCTACCATCCATATACCACTTGTATCACCATCTCTTCGCCAAACTAGTGCACCTATACAATTTACCATTGTATTGGGTGTGTTGGGGACACAAGAGACTCTTTGCTATTTGGTTGCAGGGTTGCTTGAGAGAGACCATCTTCATCCTACGCCTCCTACGGATTGATAAACCTTAGGTCATCCACTTGAGGGAAATTTGCTACTGTCCTACAAACCTCTGCACTTGGAGGCTCAACAACGTCTACAAGAAGAAGGTTGTGTAGTAGACATCAATGATCAATCTAAGACCACTTTTACTTGCCCTTTCGGTACTTTTGCTTATAGATGTATGCCTTTTGGTTTATGTAATGCACCTGCTACCTTTCAAAGATGCATGATGGCTATATTTTCTGATTTTTGTGAAAAGATTTGTGAGGTATTCATGGATGATTTCTCTATTTATGGATCCTCTTTTGATGATTGCTTAAGCAACCTTGATCGAGTTTTGCAGAGATGTGAAGAAACTAACCTTGACTTGAATTGGGAGAAGTGCCACTTTATGGTTAATGAAGGTATTGTCTTGGGGCACAAAATTTCTGAAAGAGGCATTGAAGTTGATAAAGCTAAAGTTGATGCTATTGAAAAGATGTCGTGTCCCAAGGACATCAAAGGTACAAGAAGTTTCCTTGGTCATGCCGGCTTTTATAGGAGGTTCATTAAGGACTTCTCAAAAATTTCTCGGCCTCTGACTAATTTATTACAAAAAGATATACTGTTCGTCTTTGATAATGATTGTGTAGAAGCATTTGAAATACTTAACAAAGCATTGACCTTTGCACCTATTGTTCAGCCACCTGATTGGAATTTACCTTTTGAAATTATGTGTGATGCTAGTGATTATGTTGTGGGTGTTCTTCTAGGGCAAAGAGTTGATAAGAAATTAAATGTTATTCAATATGCTAGTAAAACTCTAGACAATGCCCAGAGAAATTATGCTACAACCGAAAAATAGTTCTTAGCAGTTGTATTTGCTTGTGATAAGTTCAGACCTTTATAAAGAAGGAGTAGATGGTGTTATTGATAGAGGACAAGGTGTCCCGTCTTTTGATGAGATGGTGGCTATCATTTTGGACGAAGTCGACTTTGACGATCCGACTACGAACGTGCGAGGAAGTCGCGCCTTAGCAATCGCTAAACCAACTCCGAGAGGTTATTGACCACGCCGGAGAACGATCAACCTAACCACGAAGGTCTATTTCCTGCAGGCAAATGAAGAACAAGCAAGAAACTGAGATTGCAATCTAGATATTGCGAATATAAGATGAAAGCTTTATTGATCAAGGTGGGGTTCTGTGACGCCTTTGTCTAGTCATTGAACACAAACGAAGTACGCGAAGTTGCCGCTATGGCAAACTTTAATCTAAACAAAACCCAAAGTCTAAACGATGCCCTAAGGGCTGTATATATGGAGGAGAGAGGAGGAATTTCGTGGCCCTTGGTGGAGGGGTCCGAAACCAACCCTAACTCTTGTTTCCCCACACATACGGACTCTAAAAACAACATATAATTAAGTACTTCGAAAATACATGGGCTTGGCCCAATAATAAGGTGACACAACACCTAGAATAGCCTCTGGACGAAATTTATGAAGTGGCATCTTGTACATTTCGTCCAAGGCTTCATGCACTCATTATGGTGGCTTCAGAGTCGTGGAATCATCACTTGTAACTCCGTTATTGTTCCCCTTGCGCATGCCTTCATCTCCATGCTTGAACTTGCTCCAAGGTTCATCTTTCTTCCAAGCTAGGCCCTTCATTTGTAAGCAAAACAAATGTATCCAATTTAGGCAGCATCATATTCTCATGAACATTAGAATCGTTACCAAGAAATGAAAGTACCTGATAATTCAATTGGCGTGCGTGAGCTCTAGTATTTGGTCCATTATGTATAACAACATGGGCTGTGGGTGTGACAATGGTATTGATGTCCTCGTCATCATCCCCTTCTTGAAATGAAGTCGTCTTCGACGAAAGCTCAACTTCCTCACCCAAATAAGGCTTCAAATCTGGAATGTTAAAAGTGGGACTAAACCCAAAATCTGCAGGCAACTCAAGTTTATATGCATTATCATTTATTTTCTCTAACACCTTAAAAGGACCATCAGCACGTGGCATTAGCTTTGTTTTGCGCAAATTAGGAAATCTATCCTTACGCAAATGTAACCAAACAAGATCTCCAGGTGCAAACACAACATGTTTTCTACCCTTATCTCCAGCAAGTTTATATTTAGCATTCATACGCTCAATGTTTTCCTTAGTTAACTCATGCATTTTTAAAATCAATTCAGCACGTTCTTTAGCATCAAAATTAACCTTCTCCGAAGATGGAGAGGCAACAAATCTATAGGTGCATGAGGTAGGAAACCATACAAAATTTTAAAAGGGCACATCTTAGTAGTAGAATGCAATGAATGATTATAAGCAAATTCAATATGAGGCAAGCATTCTTCCCACATTTTCTTATTATTCTTCAAAACAACCCTAAGCATAGTAGACAATGTTCTATTGACTACTTCAGTTTGTCCATCAGTTTGGGGGTGACAAGCAGTACTAAAAAGAAGTTTAGTCCCCAACTTAGCCCATAAACAACTCCAAAAGTGGCTAAGAAGTTTAGTATCACGATATGAAACAATAGTATTTGGCACACCATGCAAGCGAATAATTTCACGAAAGAACAAATCAGCAACATTAACAGCATCATCGCTTTTATGATATGGTATAAAGTGTGCCATTTTCGAGAACCTATGATAGAGGCAAAGGTGTCCCGTCTTTCGATGAGATGATGGATATCGCTTTGGTGGCAGTCGACTTTGACGATCCGACTACGAACGTGCGAGGACGTCGCGCCTTAGCAATCGCTAAACCAACTCCGAGAGGTTATTGACCACGCCGGAGCACGATCAACCTGACCACGAGGGTTTGCTTCCTGCGAGCAAACGAAGAACAAGCAAGAAACTGAGATTGCAATCTGGATATTGCGAATATAAGATGAAAGCTTTATTGATCAAGGTGGGGTTCTGTGACGCCTTTGTCTGGTCGTTGAACACAAACGAAGTACGCGAAGTTGCAGCTATGGCGAACTTTTAATCTAAACAAAACCCGCAGTCTAAACGATGCCCTAAGGGCTGTATATATGGAGGAAGAGGGGGGGAATTTTGTGGCCCTTGGTGGAGGGGTCCGAAATCAACCCTATCTCTTGTTTCCCCACACATACGTACTCTAAAAATAGCCTATACTTATGTATTTCGAAATTACATGGGCCTGGCCCAATAATAAGGTGACGCAGCACCTAAAATAGCCTCGGGACGAAATTTATAAAGTGGCATCTTGTATATTTCGTCCAAGGCTTCATGCACCCATTATGGTGGCTTCAAAGTCCTGAAATCATCACTTGTAACTCCGTTCTTGTTCCCCTTGCGCATGCCATCATCTCCATGCTTCTTCTTGCTCCAATGTTCATCCTTCTCCAAGCTAGGCCCTTCATTTGTAAGCAAAACAAATGTATCCAATTTAGGCAACATCATATTCTCAGGAACATTAGAATCATTACCAAGAAACGAAAGTACCTGGTAATTTAGTTGGCGTGCACGAGGTCTAGTAATTGGTCCAGTATGTATAGCAGCAGGGGTTGTGGGTGTAACAATTGTATTGATGTCCTCATCATCCTCCCCTTCTTGAAATGAAGTCGTCCTCGACGGAAGTTCATCTTCCTCACCCAAATAAGGCTTCAAATCTGCAATGTTAAAAGTGGGACTAACCCCAAAATCTGCAGGCAGCTCAAGTTTATATGCATTATCATTTATTTTCTCTAACACCTTAAAGGGACCATCAGCACGTGGCATTAACTTTGATTTGCGCAAATCAGGAAATCTATCCTTACGCAAATGTAACCAAACAAGATCTCCAGGTGCAAACACAACATGTTTTCTACCCTTATCTCCAGCAAGTTTATATTTAGCATTCATATGCTCAATGTTTTCCTTAGTTAACTCATGCATTTTTAAAATCAATTCAGCACGTTGTTTAGCATCAAAATTAACCTTCTCCAAAGATGGAAGAGGCAACAAATCAATAGGTGCACGAGGTAGGAAACCATACACAACTTCAAAAGGGCACATCTTAGTAGTAGAATGCAATGAACGATTATAAGCAAATTCAATATGAGGCAAGCATTCCTCCCACATTTTCTTATTATTCTTCAAAACAGCCCTAAGCATAGTAGACAACGTTCTATTGACTACTTCAGTTTGTCCATCAGTTTGGGGGTGACAAGTAGTACTAGAAAGCAGTTTAGTCCCCAACTTAGCCCATAAACATCTCCAAAAGTGGCTAAGAAATTTAGTATCACGATCTGAAACAATAGTATTTGGCACACCATGCAAGCGAATAATTTCACGAAAGAACAAATCAGCAACATTAACAGCATCATCGCTTTTATGACATGGTATAAAGTGTGCCATTTTCGAGAATCTATCCACGACAACAAATATTCTTTGTTCGAGGTAAACCTGATAGAGGCAAAGGTGTCCCGTCTTTCGATGAGATGGTGGATTTCGCTTTGGTGGAAGTCGACTTTGACGATCCGACTACGAACGTGCGAGGACGTCGCGCCTTAGCAATCGCTAAACCAACTCCGAGAGGTTATTGACCATGCCGGAGCACGATCAACCTGACCACGAGGGTCTGTTTCCTGCGAGCAAACGAAGAACAAGCAAGAAACTAAGATTGCAATCTGGATATTGCGAATATAAGATGAAAGCTTTATTGATCAAGGTGGGGTTCTGTGACGCCTTTGTCTGGTCGTTGAACACAAACGAAGTACGCGAAGTTGCAGCTATGGCGAACTTTTAATCTAAACAAAACCCAAAGTCTAAACGATGCCCTAAGGGCTGTATATATGGAGGAAGAGGGGGGAATTTCGTGGCCCTTGGTGGAGGAGTCCGAAATCAACCCTATCTCTTGTTTCCCCACACATACAGACTCTAAAAATAGCCTATACTTATGTATTTCGAAATTACATGGGCCTGGCCCAATAATAAGGTGACGCAGCACCTAAAAGAGCCTCGGGACGAAATTTATGAAGTGGCATCTTGTATATTTCGTCCAAGGCTTCATGCACCCATTATGGTGGCTTCAAAGTCCTGAAATCATCACTTGTAACTCCGTTCTTGTTTCCCTTGCGCATGCCATCATCTCCATGCTTGTTCTTGCTCCAATGTTCATCCTTCTCCAAGCTAGGCCCTTCATTTGTAAGCAAAACAACTGTATCCAATTTAGGCAGCATCATATTCTCATGAACATTAGAATCATTACCAAGAAACGAAAGTACCTGGTAATTTAGTTGGCGTGCACGAGCTCTAGTAATTGGTCCAGTATGTATAGCAGCAGGGGCTGTGGGTGTAACAATTGTATTGATGTCCTCATCATCCTCCCCTTCTTGAAATGAAGTCGTCCTCGACGGAAGTTCATCTTCCTCACCCAAATAAGGCTTCAAATCTGCAATGTTAAAAGTGGGACTAACCCCAAAATCTGCAGGCAGCTCAAGTTTATATGCATTATCATTTATTTTCTCTAACACCTTAAAGGGACCATCAGCACGTGGCATTAACTTTGATTTGCGCAAATCAGGAAATCTATCCTTACGCAAATGTAACCAAACAAGATCTCCAGGTGCAAACACAACATGTTTTCTACCCTTATCTCCAGCATGTTTATATTTAGCATTCATGCGCTCAATGTTTTCCTTAGTTAACTCATGCATTTTTAAAATCAATTCAGCACGTTGTTTAGCATCAAAATTAACCTTCTCCGAAGATGGAAGAGGCAACAAATCAATAGGTGCACGAGGTAGGAAACCATACACAACTTCAAAAGGGCACATCTTAGTAGTAGAATGCAATGAACGATTATAAGCAAATTCAATATGAGGCAAGCATTCCTCCCACATTTTCTTATTATTCTTCAAAACAGCCCTAAGCATAGTAGACAACGTTCTATTGACTACTTCAGTTTGTCCATCAGTTTGGGGGTGACAAGTAGTACTAAAAAGCAGTTTAGTCCCCAACTAAGCCCATAAACATCTCCAAAAGTGGCTAAGAAATTTAGTATCACGATCTAAAACAATAGTATTTGGCACACCATGCAAGCGAATAATTTCACGAAAGAACAAATCAGCAACATTAACATCATCATCGCTTTTATGACATGGTATAAAGTGTGCCATTTTCGAGAATCTATCCACGACAACAAATATGCTATCCCTCCCCTTCTTTGTTCGAGGTAAACCTAAAACAAAGTCCATAGATATATCCTCCCAAGGAACACTAGGTACAGGCAAAGGCATATATAAACCATGAGGATTGAGTCGTGACTTAGCTTTTTGACATGTAGTGCAGCGAGCAATAAAACACTCAACATCCCGTCTCATCTTTGGCCAAAAGAAATGTGTAGCAAGTACGTCCTCCGTCTTCTTCACGCCAAAGTGTCCCATTAATCCTCCTCCATGCGCCTCCTGCAACAAAAAAAGACGAACGGAGCTAGCTGGAATGCATAGCTTGTTAGCACGAAACACCAATCCATCATTAACGACGAACTTGTTCCACATTCTTCCTTCTTTACAATTCTGCATTACATCTTTAAAATCAGCATCATGCACATATTGATCTTTGATGGTCTCCAAACCAAATATTTTGAAGTCAAGTTGTGAAAGCATAGTATAGCGGCGAGACAATGCATCAGCAATAACATTTTCTTTTCCCTTGTGTTTAATGACATAAGGAAAAGTCTCAATGAATTCAACCCATTTAGCATGTCTACGATTCAGTTTAGCTTGACTTTTAATATGTTTCAAAGATTCATGATCAGAATGTATAACAAATTCTTTGGGCCATAAATAATGTTGCCATGTTTCTAAAGTCCGAACAAGAGCATATAATTCTTTATCATAAGTAGAATAATTCAGACTAGGCCCACTCAATTTTTTAGAAAAGTATGCAACAGGTTTGCCATCTTGTAATAACACACCGCCTAATCCAATTCCACTAGCATCACATTCAAGCTCAAAAGTCTTATTAAAATCAGGAAGTTGGAGTAAAGGAGCATGTGTCAACTTATCTTTCAATACCGAGAAGGCTTCTTCCTGTGCGGTACCCCAAAGAAAAGGCACATCTTTCTTTGTAAGCTCATTGAGAGGTGCAGCAATGGTGCTGAAATCTCTCACAAAACGCCTATAAAATCCAGCGAGGCCAAGAAAACTCCTCACTTGTGTGACCGTTTTGGGTTGCGGCCAACTCTCAATAGCTTCAATCTTGGCTTTATCAACTTCAATTCCCTGTGGAGTAACAACATAGCCAAGAAAAGATACTCGGTCGGTGCAAAAGGTGCACTTCCCAAGGTTACCAAACAAACGTGCATCACGTAGAGCAATAAAAACAGCACGTAAATGTTCCAAATGTTCTTCCAAAGATCTGCTATAAATCAATATGTCATCAAAGTAAACTACCACAAATCGTCCAATGAAAGCACGTAAAACTTCGTTCATTAATCTCATGAAAGTACTAGGTGCATTAGTTAACCCAAAAGGCATGACTAACCACTCATATAATCCAAACTTAGTTTTAAATGCTGTTTTCCATTCATCTCCCAATTTCATACGAATTTGATGGTATCCACTACGCAAATCAACTTTGGAGAATATTGTAGAGCCACTCAATTCATCAAGCATATCATCTAGTGATGAGGACATCAATACAATTGTTACACCCACAGCCCCTGCTGCTATACATACTGGACCAATTACTAGAGCTCGTGCACGCCAACTAAATTACCAGGTACTTTCGTTTCTTGGTAATGATTCTAATGTTCATGAGAATATGATGCTGCCTAAATTGGATACATTTGTTTTGCTTACAAATGAAGGGCCTAGCTTGGAGAAGGATGAACATTGAAGCAAGAACAAGCATGGAGATGATGGCATGCGCAAGGGGAACAAGAACGGAGTTACAAGTGATGATTTCAGGACTTTGAAGCCACCATAATGGGTGCATGAAGCCTTGGACGAAATATACAAGATGCCACTTCCTAAATTTCGTCCCGAGGCTATTTTAGGTGCTGCGTCACCTTATTATTGGGCCAGACCCATGTAATTTCGAAATACATAAGTATAGGCTATTTTTAGAGTCCGTATGTGTGGGGAAACAAGAGATAGGGTTGATTTCGGACCCCTCCACCAAGGGCCACGAAATTCCCCCCTCTTCCTCCATATATACAGCCCTTAGGGCATCGTTTAGACTTTGGGTTTTGTTTAGATTAAAAGTTCGCCATAGCTGCAACTTCGCGTACTTCGTTTGTGTTCAACGACCAGACAAAGGCGTCACAGAACCCCACCTTGATCAATAAAGCTTTCATCTTATATTCGCAATATCCAGATTGCAATCTTAGTTTCTTGCTTGTTCTTCGTTTGCTCGCAGGAAACAGACCCTCGTGGTCAGGTTGATCGTGCTCCGGCGTGGTCAATAACCTCTCGGAGTTGGTTTAGCGATTGCTAAGGCGCGACGTCCTCGCACGTTCGTAGTCGGATCGTCAAAGTCGACTTCCACCAAAGCGAAATCCACCATCTCATCGAAAGACGGGACACCTTTGCCTCTATCAAATATTTTGAAGTCAAGTTGTGAAAGCATAGTATAGCGACGAGACAATGCATCAGCAATAACATTTTCTTTTCCCTTCTTGTGTTTAATGACATAAGGGAAAGTCTCAATGAATTCAACCCATTTAGCATGTCTACGATTCAGTTTAGCTTGACTTTTAATATGTTTCAAAGATTCATGATCAGAATGTATAACAAATTCTTTGGGCCATAAATAATGTTGCCATGTTTCTAAAGTCCGAACAAGAGCATATAATTCTTTATCATAAGTAGAATAATTCAGACTAGGCCCACTCAATTTTTCAGAAAAGTATGCAACAGGTTTGCCATCTTGTAATAACACACCTCCTAATCCAATTCCACTAGCATCACATTCAAGCTCAAAAGTCTTATTAAAATCAGGAAGTTGGAGTAAAGGAGCATGTGTCAACTTATCTTTCAATACCGTGAAGGCTTCTTCCTGTGCAGTATCCCAAAGAAAAGGCACATCTTTCTTTGTAAGCTCATTGAGAGGTGCAGCAATGGTGCTGAAATCTCTCACAAAACGCCTATAGAATCCAGCGAGGCCAAGAAAACTCCTCACTTGTGTGACTGTTTTGGGCTGCGGCCAACTCTCAATAGCTTCAATCTTGGCTTTATCAACTTCAATTCCCTGTGGAGTAACAACATAGCCAAGAAAAGATACTCGGTCGGTGCAAAAGGTGCACTTCCCAAGGTTACCAAACAAACGTGCATCACGTAGAGCAATAAAAACAGCACGTAAATGTTCCAAATGTTCTTCCAAAGATCTGCTATAAATCAATATGTCATCAAAGTAAACTACCACAAATCGTCCAATGAAAGGACGTAAAACTTCGTTCATTAATCTCATGAAAGTACTAGGTGCATTAGTTAACCCAAAAGGCATGACTAACCACTCATATAATCCAAACTTAGTTTTGAATGCTGTTTTCCATTCATCTCCCAATTTCATACGAATTTGATGGTATCCACTACGCAAATCAACTTTGGAGAATATTGTAGAGCCACTCAATTCATCAAGCATATCATCTAGCCTAGGAATAGGATGACGATAACGAATAGTAATATTATCAATGCATCTACAATCAACACACATACGTGATGTACCATCCTTTTTCGGCACTAGAATAATAGGAACAGCACAAGGACTAAGGGATTCGCGTATATAACCTTTGTCGAGAAGCTCTTGTACTTGATGCATAATCTCCTTCGTCTCCTCTGGATTGGTACGGTATGGTGCACGGTTTGGCAGTGAAGCACCGGGAATTAAGTCAATCTGATGCTCAATCCCTCGAATAGGCGGTAATCCCGGTGGCACGTCTCGTGGAAAGATGTCAGCGAACTCCTGCAAAATGTTAGTGACAGCAGGAGGCAAAGAGGAAGGCACGTCCTCAAATGAAAATAATGCCTCTTTGCACACAAAAGCATAGCAAACAGAGTTGCTAAAATCTAGATAATCAATATCAGATTTGGTGGCAAGTAAACATGAACTTTTCAATTTAATTTCTGAAGCAACACTAGATGGTTTATTATTAGGCTTCATTTGTTGCTCAAATTCTTTTGCCACAATCTGATTGTCACTCTTATTTTTCTCCTGTTTTGCTTTATTAGCTCTATTAATATCATCTTTCAAAATGGAATCAGGAGTCATAGGAAGCAAAGTAATATTTTTATCCTTATGAACAAGAGTATACTGATTGTTTCTACCATGGTGTACAGATTTTTTTATCAAATTGCCATGGTCTACCAAGTAATAAGGAACAAGCTTGCATAGGTACCACATCACAATCAACATAATCAGCATATGTAGAGATACTAAAATGAACACGAACAGTACATGTTACCTTACCCTTGCCGCCGTTATTGAACCATTGGATGTAGTAAGGATGTGGATGTGGTCTTGTGGTGAGAGATAGCTTCTCCACCATCTCCATGCTAGCCAAGTTATTGCAGCTCCCTCCATCTATGATGACGCGAACAGAACGTTCCTTCACAACTCCCTTTATATGGAACAAATTATGCCTCTGATTTTGCTCAGCTTGTGTAACCTGCACACTCAGAACACGTTGAGCAACTAAACATTCATACCTGTCAGCATCTTCAGCAGCCATGTATTGCGTCTCATGATCAGAATCCTCTCCACCGTGTTCTTCATGTGTAATAAGAGCCAAAGTCTCCTCATCATAGTCACTAGCGGACTCATACCCACCATCCTCAGTAACAATCATCACACACTGAGATTGGCATTCTCTCGCAAAATGTCCTCTTCCCTTACAACGATGACAAATAATATCACTTGTGTGCCTTGTTGATGCCATGGACGAAGAAGAGCTCTACGCAGGTCCGGCAGGTGTGTTCTTGGCAGATAGTGGTGGTTGTGCCTGCTTTCTTGTATCATGGCTGGAGGTGGCACCTGATGGAGGTGCTGGTGGAGTGGAATTAGAGGATGCACATGGTGTCCATGATGAAGATCGACCTGCAGAAAAGTTAGTTCGCACCAATGCTTGTCGATCCTGCACTTCACGTTCAGCTTTACAAGCAAGATGGAATAAACGAGTGATATTAGTATACTCCTTATACTCTAGAATGGTCTGAATCTCTCTATTTAATCCACCCATAAAATGTGCAAGCATAGCTTCATTCTCCTCAACAATACCACATCTAATCATGCCAGTTTGTAATTCCTGATAATATTCTTCTACAGAATTTTTTCCTTGTCTTAAACGCTGCAACTTTTGAAGTAATTCACGTTGATATATATGGTGGAACCCAACGAGTACGCATAGCAGTTTTCAAACCAGCCCAAGTAGCTGGAGTAGGATATAGTCTACAATGTTCAGACCACCAAACACATGCAAAGCTAGTGAAAGCACAAACAGCAGTAGGAACACGTCTCTCCTCAGGATATTGTAAACATGTAAATCGTTGTTCAGTTTCTAACTCCCAAGTAAGATATATATCAGGAACATATCTACCCTCAAATGGTGAAATATTCAATTTTAGTTTAGGAAGATGGTCATGTACCTCAGGTGGTGGTGCAGCCCTACCGTTGCGATGATATGCATGAGGACTACCTGGTGGTGGTGGTGCTGGTGGTTGCACGTAGTTCTGATTTTGGTCAACCTCATCATCGTAATGGTCCTCCACCTCTGCAGTAGCAGCAGGAGTGGCAGAAGCATCAATAGCGGTACTAGGATTTTGCCCAGGGTCAATGGGAATGCGCTGTGCTCATCCCACTTGATTTGGAAAGCGACGTTGTTGTTGTTGTTGTTGTTGTTGTTGTGTTGTAGAGGTGCGTTAGGTGCAGCCGGTGGTGGTGGTGGAAGACGCGTGAGCAATTCATTAAACTTGTTATCGAGCTTTGTTTCGAAAGTCTTCTCCATGCCATCTATCTTCTCCATGGCCTCTTCAAATCTGTTTAGCACATCTTGCACCTGTCCACTCATCATTTGCTAAAATTTATCATGCAACTCCTTATTCGTCATGTTCTCCCAGTCAGTCTCGTCGGCTTGTGATCCTGCCATGGTTAGCAGCAATAGAAACACACAAGAATATGATCCTACAGACTACTAACAAGAGGTGGTGGTGGATGTCACAAATCCGTCAAGCAAATCTCAAATTCTTACCAGTTCTTACCCAGCAGCAGGCGGTGATCGGCAACCGTCGTAGTCAACACTCTCAAAGCTTGTATAGAGCGATTACCAGGGAGAGTCAAACACACGACGTAGATGTATGTGGAGCTAGGAAGGCTTATAATATGGTAGCAAAAAGGGTCAGCAATAATCAATTCAGAGATGCAAAGTTGAATAAACGCTCAACGACGGTACTGTGCTGGTCCTAGGCTAGACCGTGCTAGAGACGCGAGCCTTGAACACTAACAAAAATCACGGCGCTGCACGTAAACAAGGGAAAAGCACACTCTGGAACTTTTTTTTCGCTCTTTTTTTGGCGCTCCTCTTTTTTTTGCGCTCCTCTTTTTTTTTTGAAAAATCACTATAATGGCGAGTGTCTCAAAACTCTTCCCTCGTCAAACTGATAGGATGGGCACGCATTTTTTTTGACTTTTTTCGGAAATCAGGGCAGCGACGACGAAAAAGTGCGACAAAAAATCACTATGACGGCACGTGGCTCAAAAGACTCAGAAAAGCCTAAAAATAGGATAGGGGAAAAATATTTTTTCCTGTGAAAATTTTGGCCTAAAAACTGCCCGAGAGTCTCCAGACTATTTTTTTGCGAAACCTACTCGGTTAAGGAAACACGAATCGGAAATTAGACGGACCTCGAAAACAAACCTAATATGAAAGGAACTCGGATTGGTGGTGGATATATGATGGTAGGATATGGCAGCGGTGGTGGTATATGGATATGGATTGGTGGTGGTATATGGATACGGATTGGTGGTGGTATATGGATATAGATTGGTGGTGGTATACGGATACAGATTGGTGATGGTATATGGAGACGGATTGGTGGTGGAATATGGATACGGATTGGTGATGGTATATGGAGACGGATCGATGGGGATAAGCGGTGGTGGTAGATGGCAGGGGCGATGATGATGGTGCGGCGGCGGCGTGACAACTTTTGACCAGAACTCGAAACTCTAAAAGACTAGACTCTAAGACCAGCAACTAGACACGACGATGCAACCGCAAATTCAACAAAGCAAAATACTGAAAAGACTATGCAAAGGCTCAGATTGGTTCGGATATGATGAACTAACCCTATTTTTTTGGCTTTTTTGTGGACTGTAGGTATGAAGAACATACTCGATCTAAACTACGAAAAACTATAAAATCTCACCGAGCAACCTGGAAATATGATACCACTTGATAGAGGCCAAGGTGTCCCGTCTTTCGATGAGATGGTGGCTATCGTTTTGGAGGAAGTCGACTTTGACGATTCGACTACGAACGTGCGAGGACGTCGCGCCTTAGCAATCGCTAAACCAACTCCGAGAGGTTATTGACCACGCCGGAGCACGATCAACCTGACCACGAAGGTCTGTCTCCTGCAGGCAAACGAAGAACAAGCAAGAAATTGAGATTGCAATCTGGATATTGCGAATATAAGATGAAAGCTTTATTGATCAAGGTGGGGTTCTGTGATGCCTTTGTCTGGTCGTTGAACACAAACGAAGTACGCGAAGTTGCAACTATGGCAAACTTTAATCTAAACAAAACCCAAAGTCTATACGATGCTCTAAGAGGTGTATATATGGAGGAGAGAGGGGGAATTTCGTGGCCCTTGGTGGAGGGGTCCGAAACCAACCCTAACTCTTGTTTCCCCACACATACGGACTCTAAAAACAGCCTATACTTAAGTACTTCGAAAATACATGGCCTGGCCCAATAATAAGGTGACGCAGCACCTACAATAGCCTCTGGACGAAATTTATGAAGTGGCATCTTGTATATTTCGTCCAAGGCTTCATGCACTCATTATGGTGGCTTCAGAGTCCTAGAATCATCACTTGTAACTCCGTTCTTGTTCCCCTTGCGCATGCCTTCATCTCCATGCTTGAACTTGCTCCAAGGTTCATCTTTCTTGTCCAAGCTAGTCCCTTCATTTGTAAGCAAAACAAATGTGTCCAATTTAGGCAGCATCATATTCTCATGAACATTAGAATCGTTACCAAGAAACGAAAGCACCTAATAATTCAATTGGCGTGCGCGAGCTCTAGTAATTGGTCCATTATGTATAACAACAGGGGCTATGGGTGTCACAATGGTATTGATGTCCTCATCAGTTATTAGACATTGTGTACCTGAGCATGAACAAGAACAAATCCTACGCATGTGTCACTCCAAAGCTTATGGAGGACACCAGCTGGAGATAGAACTGCACATAAGGTATTGCAATCCGGTTTTTATTGGCCTACTCTCTTCAAGGATGCCCGTAAGTTTGTTGTATCTTGTGATGAATGTCAAAGAATTGGTAATATTAGTAGACGTCAAGAAATGCCTATGAATTATTCACTTGTTATTGAACCATTTGATGTTTGGGGCTTTGATTATATGGGGCCATTTCCTGCCTCTAATGGATATACACATATTTTAGTTGCTGTTGATTACGTGACTAAGCGGGTAGAAGCTATTCCAACTAGTAGTGCTGATCATAACACCTCTATTAAGATGCTTAAAGAAGTTATTTTTCCGAGGTTTGGAGTCCCTAGATATTTAATGACTGATGGTGGTTCACATTTTATTCATGGTGCTTTCCGTAAAATGCTTGCTAACTATGATGTTAATCATAGAATTGCATCTCCTTATCACCCACAGTCTAGTGGTCAAGTAGAATTGAGTAATAGAGAACTCAAATTAATTTTGCAAAAGACTGTTAATAGATCTAGAAAGAATTGGTCCAAGAAACTTGATGATGCATTATGGGCCTATAGAACTGCATATAAAAATCCTATGGGTATGTCTCCGTATAAAATGGTTTATGGAAAAGCATGTCACTTACCTCTCAAACTAGAACATAAGGCTTATTGGGCTATTAAATAGCTCAATTATGATTTCAAACTTGCCGGTGAGAAGAGGTTATTTGACATTAGCTCACTTGATGAATGGAGAACCCAAGCCTATGAGAATGCCAAATTGTTTAAAGAAAAAGTTAAAAGATGGCATGACAAAATAATACAAAAGCGTGAGTTTAATGTAGGTGATTATGTATTGCTATACAACTCTCGTTTAAGATTTTTTGCAGGAAAGCTTCTCTCTAAATGGGAAGGTCCTTACGTTATCGAGGAGGTCTATTATTCCGGTGCCATAAAAATCAAAAACTTCGAAGGCACAAATCCGAAGGTGGTGAACGGTCAAAGAATCAAACATTATATCTCAGGTAATCCTATAAATGTTGAAACCAATGTTATTGAAACCGCAACCCTGGAGGAATACATAAGGGACACTTTCCGGAATATTTCAGACTCCGAAAAGGAATAAGTATGTGGTACGGTAAGTAAACCGACTCCAAAATAGTTCTAATGGCAATTTTTCTCCGTTTTGGAATATTTAGAAAAATAGAAAAATAAGAAGCAGTCCGGGAAGGACACGAGGGCTCCATGAGGGTGGAGGGCGCGCCCTACCCCCTGGGCGCGCCCCCTACCTCGTGGGCACCTCGTGCGCTCTTCGGACTCCGTTTTCTTACACGTCACTATTTTGGTCGGTAAAAATCCATTATATAATCTCCCGGAGGTTTTGACTCCTGTATCACGCAATTGTCACCTGTTCTTGTTTCGAGCTGTTTTCTGTCAGGGGCGTCAAGGCCAGGCATCATGCCATCCCCCTCCTCCAACAATGGTGACAAAGATGCTTGGTTAATGAAGATAGAGCTGAAGAGTGAAGAACCCGTGGAGATCAACAAGGATGAAGGGATCAAGAAGGCCACGGAGGACCAAGTTCCGGCAACAGAAGACATCCTTCAACTTGATCACAATCTTCTTACCCCTACTGAGATCGAAGCTTTCAAGATGATTGAGTTAGCTCGTATACAAAACAAGTATCTCACACGTGAAAATATTTTGTTGAAGGAGCATATAGTTGCACTCAAGGGCATTATCCTCAAGTTGGAGGATCTCTTACGCTCGATGTGCGACTACCCATCATCACCACCATCTTCTTCACCAACAAAAGAGATATAAGCACATGGGTATGGGCACTCCCCTTGGCAACTGCCAAGCTTGGGGGAGGTGCCCCGTTATCGTATCACCATCACCTTCATCTTTACCGTTTTTCTTAGTTCGATCCTTTTGATAATATTTTGATCTAGTAGAATAAAAGTTTTTAGTATAATCTAGTTTTGAGTTTTGCTTTATGATCCCTCTATGTAATCGAGTCCGTGAGCTATATAATAAAGATTAGTGTTGAGTCAAGGGCTTGATGATTTTGCTATGATCTTGAGGGAATAAAATAAAAGAGAAGAAATAAAAAGAATAAAAAAGATCATATGGATCTTATGGAGAGTAATGAGCTCACATATAAAGAGTATGATGAATAAAAGTTGTTAAGAGTTGACAAACATAGTTTTGGTCATCGTTGCAATTAATAGGAAGTAATAAAGAAAGAGAGGTTTTCACATATAAATATACTATCTTGGACATCTTTTATGATTGTGATCACTCACTAAATATGATATGCTAAAGAGTTGACGTTGGACAAGGAAGACAACATAATGGGTTATGTTTTCTTACACCTAAGATAAATCATATTGCCATGGATCATCCAACATGGTTGAGCTTGCCATTCCCCCTCATGCTAGCTAAACTCATTTGCTATCTTGGTTCGTCAAGCATTGCATGAGAAAAGAGCTCAAACATCAAAGAGACAAACAAGCTTTTAAGCAAAGAGGAAAGATAAGCAAAGAGCTTTTAAGCAAGAACCATAGCATCTTACAACATTAAGATTGTCATACTCGATCATCTTGGATCATATCATAGCAACACCTTGCATAAAAAATATTTGGGATAGAAGTCGTTGCATTTTTGCTAAGTAGGAGGTGCACAAGTTCTTGTATCCGCCTATTGTGCAATCGTGCTAGCGTCTCTCTAGTGTTGTGCAACAAGAGCATTTTTGTGGATTCCACATTTTGGCTCACCCTTGGTTGCACAACCCCACTTATCTTTTTGCATGTGTGTTTCCGTGTACCTTATATGCTTGGTCTACTTGTTACATTGCATCTTGCGAATCTTTTCCAACATTATTGAAGCTCACTTACAATTGCATCAAATTTTTGTGCCACCATCCTAACCAAGCTCCACCAAAAGCTTTTACTTGTGTAGGTGTGAGAAACCGACAACTAGTCGTTTGTTAGCTCTCATAAGATAGCCGTCTTTGATGTTATAGCGTTCCCAAGATGTATTCGACAAACACTTGGCATAAGGAGTAGCAAAAGTTGCATCATGCTCATACAAGTCTTTGATATGCTCGAAGCCAATGACATCTAACTCAAGTTGCGTGACAAACATGCATATGCGGGAAAGAGCATCCGCTACGATGTTTTCTTTACCCTTGATGTACTTGATGACATAGGGAAAAGACTCAATAAATTCACTCCATTTAGCATGATGCTTGTTCAACTTTGTTTGATCCTTAAGATACTTGAGGGTCTCATGATCGGTATGAATGATAAACTCATGGGGACGAAGGTAATGTTCCCATTCATGCAAAATGCGGACTAAAGCATATAGCTCTTTGTCATAGATGGGATAATTGAGTTGCGCTCCGGAAAGTTTCTCACTAAAGTAAGCTATGGGGCGCTTCTCTTGCATTAACACACCTCCTATGCCATTACCACTAGCATCGCAATGAATTTCAAAAGGCTTGTCGAAGTTGGGTAATGCAAGCACGGGAGCATGAGTAAGCAAATTCTTAAGCTCATTGAATGCGGTTTACTTGGGATGGTCCCCAAATAAAAGGCGCATACTTCTTGCTCAAAGCATGCAAAGGAGAAGCAATGGTGCTAAAATCCTTCACAAAGCGACGATAGAAGCCCGCAAGGCCAAGAAAACTACGCACTTGATGCAAGTTGGTTGGTTGCGGCCAAGTCTTAATAGCATTGATCTTGGACTCATCAACATGAACACCCTTAGAAGAAACAACAAAACCCAAGAAAACGAGCTTATCAACACCAAAAAGGCATTTCTCCATATTAGCATAGAGGCGTTCTTTTCTAAGAGTTTGCAAAACGGTGCGGACATGGGTGACATGCTCTTTGATAGATTTGCTAAACACAAGAATGTCATCAAAGTAGACCACAACAAATATACCAATGTAAGGGCGAAAGACATGATTCATGAGGTGCATAAAAGTGCCCGGTGCTTCCGAAAGACCCATAGGCATGACTAACCACTCATACAAACCAAACTTGGTTTTGAAGGCGGTTTTCCATTCATCACCCTCTTGTATGCGGATTTGATAGTAACCACTCTTAAGATCAATTTTGGAAAATATAGTGGCACCGCTAAGCTCATCAAGCATATCATCTAGGCATGGAATGGGATACCTATAGCGAACGGTGATAGCATTGATAGGTCTACAACCGGAGCACATGCAAAAACTACCATCACGTTTTGGCACAAGAATGACCGGAACGGCACAAGGGCTCAAAATGTCACACACATGTCCATGGTCTATGAGATGCTTTACTTGCCTTTGTATTTCTTTTGTTTCGTTGGGGTTGACACGGTATGGAGCTTTGTTCGGAAGACGTGCTCCGGGGATGAGGTCGATTCGGTGCTCAATGCCTCGTAGAGGAGGTAGACCCGGAGGTAGCTCATCGGGGAAAACATCTTGAAATTCCTGCAAAAGAGAAGACAACACTAGAGGAAGAGTGTGAGAAGTGTTAGTTTGTGGTGCATTGTCCTTATACACGAGGACGTAGTGTAGGACACTAGATGGGTTCTCACACGCTTCTCTCATCTCACGTTTGGTGGAAAATAGAACTAGGTTCTTGTTTTCTCTCATCGTGGAGGCACTCAATTTTGGCTTGTGGCGCTCACTCTCTTTTTGGTGGCTCGCTCTCTCACTATGATCTCCATGATGGGTGGCTTGCTTGTCGGCAATCACTTGACTTGGCGACATTGGACGGAGGGCGTACTCCTTGCCCTTCATCTTGAAGCTGTAGTGGTTTGTTCGGCCGTTGTGGATGACTCCTCTATCGAATTGCCATGGCCGTCCAAGGAGAAGATGACAAACGGTCATTGGAACGACATCGCACTCTAAGGTGTCTTCATAGGCGCCGATTTTGAAGGAGACTTGTACTCGGTGCTCGACTTGGATGGTGCCGGAGTCACTAAGCCATTGCACTTTGTATGGATGTGGATGCTTCGTCTTGGGCAATTGGAGCTTGGAGCAAAGTTCTTCACTTGCGAGATTATGACAACTTCCTCCATCGATGACGACCTTGACGGATCGTCCATGGATGCTGGCCATGGTGTGGAATATGTGGCATCATTGGTCTTCTTCTTGGTGATGTTGTCGAGTCAAGACTTTGGAGACAACAAGTGCGGGCTTGAGTCTTCATCGCAAAAGACTTGTTCTTCTTCATTGTTCACTTGGCGGTGCATGGCAACTTGCTCGAGGGCTTCCATTTCGCCTTCGCTCATGGAGTCATATGTGCCATCGTTGTTGAAGACCATGGTTCGCTTGTTGGTGCACTCGTAGGACTTGTGGCCTCGGCCTCCGCACGTGAAACACTTGAAGGAACTCGTCTTGATGGTCTCATTGGTTGGGGTTGATGATGATGAAGCTCTTGGCTTGAAGTTGCTCGTAAGAGGATGGCTTGTAGTTGACGAAGCTTTCTTGGAAGTCGACTTGTCGATGTTGGTAGAAGAAGGCTTTGTAGTTGGTGATGGAGTCGTTGAAGCTTGATTGTGGGAGAAGCCGTAGGACTTGGATGAGAACTTGGCATACTTGAAATCATCTTGCACTTGGCGTTCCTCTTTGGTAGCTTGGTGCACTAGCTCGATGAGATTTGAGTATGGTTGGAAGTCGGTGATCTTCTTGATAGGATGATTGAGTCCATTCAAGAAACGTGCCATTGTTTGCTCATCATCTTCCATGACATTGGCTCTTATCATTGCAATCTCCATCTCCTTGTAGTATTCTTCAACGCTCTTTGTTCCTTGCTTGAGTTGTTGGAGTTTCTTGAAGAGGTCGCGGTTGTAGTAGGTAGGTACGAAGTGTGCTCTCATGAAATCCTTCATTTGCGCCCAAGTAGTGATGGGTGGTTCACCTCTTGCCTCTCGGCGCTCTATGATTTGTTCCCACCAAATGAGGACATAGTCTTGGAACTCAAGGGATGCCATCGCGATCTTCTTCTCTTCTTCATAATTGTGCAAACGGAAGATCTTGTCAACCTTCAATGCCCATGAAAGGTACTCTTCGGGATCGTTGCTTCCGTTGAACTTGGGCATGGTGAACTTGAGTTTTCCATAACGTTTCTCTTCATTGTGTTGGGGTCGAGGGTGATGACGCCCATGTTGTTGATGATTGATCAACTCGTGGTGCTCTTGGCGCGGAGGGTTGTTATCATCATGTTGTTCTTGTCGTGGAGGATCTCCATTTTATTCATGCTCTTGATTGACTTGTTGTTCTTGGCGAGCTTGTGGAGGAGCTTGTCGAGCTCGAGGAGGAACTTGACGATGCACGCGAGCTTGAAATCTTCGTTCTTGAATTTCTTCGCGAAGTGCTTCCTCTTGTTCATGGGCTTGTCGGCTTCGGTCGGCAACGGCTCGACTCGAATCGCGTAGAGCTTGTTGCGCCGCAAGTTCTTGAGCATCACGGAGTTGTTGTTCTTGATGTTGTGCCTCGGGATCTTGAGCATTTTGGTGTAGACGCGCTCGCTCTTCCTCTTCATGTTGGCGTTGTCGTTGCCGTTCTCGTGCTAGCGCAGAGGCCTCTTGAGTTTGACGTTGTCGGCGCTCTTGAGAGTCGGTGTATCGTAGGGGATTGAGGCTTGCTTGACGGTCGATGTGCGCGGCTCGGCAAAGAGTGTTCAATGTCGGTGTACTTGAGCCGGAGAGGGTGAAGTCGGAGTGGCGGCTTGAATGGCTCCTTCTTGAAATTGAAGACGAGCGGTGGAGCAACAAAGCAAGAATTTCGTCCATCCTTGCGTCATTCTCTTGCTTGTGATCGTCGAGCTTGTGGTCGATGTAGTCCCTTGTACGTTGCTCGGAAAGTCACAAGTCGGCGGCAAGGTTGTCGATGCGTTGACTCATAGCTTGTTGCTCTTGATGCAAAGCACGTTGTGCACCAAAGAGGTGACTCTTGGTGACGAAGGAGTTCATGTCGTCGTCTTGCTCCATGAAGAGTGGGTTGGTAGAAGTACTTGGCCTATCCATCATTCCAAGACAAATGTGAGTGGTACAAAGAGAAGAACGAGTACCAAATGTACCTTGACCGAAGTTGAAAGTGGATCGAGGATCACTCCAATGTAGGACAAGGAAATAGCACAATTGGTACTAGTTCTTGTCGGTAAAGAAAATATCGTAGCGAATGCTCTTTCCCGCATATGCATGTTTGTCACACAACTTGAGTTAGATGTCATTGGCTTCGAGCATATCAAAGACTTGTATGAGCATGATGCAACTTTTGCTACTCCTTATGCCAAGTGTTTGTCGAATACATCTTGGGAACGCTATAACATCAAAGACGGCTATCTTATGAGAGCTAACAAACTTTGCATCCCGAGTCCTCTATTCGTTTGTTGCTTTTGCAGGAATCTCATGGAGGAGGCTTAATGGGACACTTCGGACGCGACAAGACGTTCGCCACGCTCTCCAAGAGCTACTTTTGGCCAAAGATGTTTCGGGACATCAATCGTTTCACCAACCGATGTTCTACATGTCGCAAAGCTAAGTCCAAAGCTCAATCTCATGGCCTCTATATGCCTTTACCAATTCCATACCAACCATGGGAAGACATTACAATGGACTTTGTACTTGGTTTGCCTAGGACTCGAAATGGGATAGATTCCATATTTGTCATTGTGGACCATTTCTCGAAAATGGCACATTTTGTTCCTTGCAACAAGATAGACGATGCTTCACATATTGCTAATCTCTTTTGTAGGGAAATATTGCTTCTCCATGGTGTGACAAAGACCATCGTCTCAGGCCGCGACGTCAAGTTCCTTAGCTACTTTTGGAAGACCCTATGTGCCAAGCTCGGAATCATGCTACTATTCTCCACGGCATACCATCCTCAAACCGACGGCCAAACGGTGGTGACAAACCGCACACTCTCCACTCTACTTCGAGTACTCATCAAGAAGAACATCAAGGAGTGGGAGGAGTGTCTACCCATCGCCGAGTTCGCCTACAACCGAGCATGACACTGAGCAACCGGCAAGTCCCCTTTCGAGGTCGTCTACGGATTCAACCCTTTGTCACCATTGGATATTCTACCTCTACCACTCCAAGAGCGAATCAATTTGGACGCAAGTGCACGAGCGACCCATCTCAAGAAGATGCATGAAGATACAAGAAACACAATCGAGCGCCAAGTACAACGCCTTGCGACTAAGCTCAACGTCAACAAGTACCCCATGATATTCAACATTGGAGACCTCGTGTGGCTACACCTTCACAAGGACAGATTTCCCCAAGAACGCAAGTCCAAACTTCGACCACGCGCGGATGGACCATTCAAGGTGCTTGCACGTTACAACAACAACTTATACAAGATCGACATCCCTCGTGACAAGTACTCCATGAGCGACATCTTCAACATCAAAGATCTCTCGCCCTATCATGGTGATGAGGATTTTGATCCGAGGATGGATCTTCCCCAAGGGAGGGGAGATGATGCGGAGCATCCCATGATCATCCCCATGGACGCACCGACACCTCCAACAACACCACTTGGACCAATGACACGAGCCCGAGCCAAAGCTATCGAAGATAAGGTGAACTCACTCCTCTCCGAACTTCCACTTTCTATGCATGAGACATGGCTACTACCTAAGTCTGAGGTCTTGTGCATGATTAGGCACCAAGAGGGCCCTCCTGAAGATGCGCATGAAGATGTACAAGTCCCCAAGTCCACGGATGAGGAGAACCAACGGAAGGAGCTAAGAGCATCTCCTAGGCCCCGGACATCCGGCCCCTGGAGCGCCTTCCTCTACAGCAGCCCAGCCGCAGAAGGCTACAGGCCCCGGACATCCAGCCCCGGCAGCCTGGACATCCGGCCCCTTCCGAGCCCCCGGACATCCGGCCATCGACCCAGAAATCCGGCCCCTCCGAACCCGAGAGCAACAAATGCCACCGCTCCAGCCCGGACATCCGGCCCCCCAGCCCAGACATCCGGCGTCGCCTGAAAGCCTGGACATCCGGCCTCCCCTGTCTGCACACAGTGAAGGGCCGAGGCCCGTGTATCCCTTCTCCCCCTAGACTATATATACTCCATCCCATACAACTTTCTAGGGTTAGCAAAGGATTAGCTCATATTTTGTGTGAGAGCTTTGCTCATCCACTTGGTTACCTTCTCCTCGGAGATTTGAGCCTCCACCAGAGAAGATCCCCCAAGCGGATTCAAGACCCCTCTTTAGGGAAGAACATCAAGACCTCCTCATGGAGAAGAACCGGTTACCCTTTTGTATCGTCCCTAGTTGATCATGGATCGTGTATCTTACTTTATGTACTCGAGGATCTAGCCCATGTGTGACTTGTTCTTGTTAGTTTGAGTGTTCCTCTCATGTTTTCCCTTGTGATTTTCCCTCGTTCCCCTCTTTGTGTTTGATGCGGAGCATCCTACGATCATCCCCATGTACACTTCGACTACTCCCCAAGCCCCAAGAGGACATACGATGAGACCTCGACCATACACCATTAGACACAAGGTGAACGCACTCCTCTTAGAACTGTCACCTTCCACATATGAGACATGGCTACTACCTCATGCATGGACCTTGCATATACTCAGTCACAACCAAGACGACCATGGAGGATCCAAGGACCAAGGCTAAGCATGGAAGAGGAGAAGGAAGAAGAAGCAGGGACAAGCTTCTGGAAAGCCCGGAACTTCCGGCCCCCCGGACCTTCCGGCCTGCCCGGAACCTCTGCCCCCCGGAGTCCAGACCAGCACCGAGCGTGCCAACTATCTGGATAGCCCGGAACCCGGCCGGAACCTGCCCGGAACTTCCGGAGCCCGGAACTTCCGGCCCCACCCGGAACTTCCGGCCTGCCTGCGTGCAAAGACTCGGGCCAAGGGCCCATGTATCCCCCTCTCACTTACCCCTTCGTGGGCTAGCACTATATATACTCCCGCACCTCCTCCTAGTTAGGGTTAGCGTTGGTTTAGCTCATTTGAGAGATAGAGCTACGCTCATCCATATCGGATCTACTCCACGAGAGAGACCGCGGCCTCTACGGAGAAGATCCCTTTGGATTCAAGACCTCCTTTTGGAGAAGAACTCAAGACCTCCTCATGGAGAAGACCGGCTACCTATGTATCGTCCCTAGTTGATGTGTATCTCGTATCTTCCTTTGTGTTCATGGATCTAGCGCATGTGTGATCATACTTGTTGGTTTGAGTGTTCTCTTGTGTTCCCCTCATGAATTTCCCCTCGTTTCCCTCCTCGTGTTCTTCGTGTTCTTCGCGGGATCCGCTCCTTTCATGAAAGATCGGGCCACTAGGGTACATCATCTTGGTATCTAGAGCCACGTTGATCACGATTTCGGAGCCTCCCCTCTTTGTTTTCTAGCCTAATTTGTTGATTTTGTCCTAAAATTCGAAAAATCCCCACCAAAAATAGCCCCAATTTTTTTTATGATTTGTTGGTTTTGATGATGTTTTGTTGATTTTGATCCATGGATTCGTTGTGTCTGAAGTGGATCTAGCATTCCCCATCTTTTCCCCCATTTCTATCCATGAAATCTTCCCAATTTTGACCTTGGAAATCAAGTTTTTCCGCCCCCGTTCTCAGATCTGGAATTTAGGGTTCGTCCCGGAAGAAATTCCACGACCCCCGGAACTTTCGTCCCCCGGAACTTCCGTCCTAGCCCCGGAACTTCCGGGCTAAACCGAGAGTTTACCCCAAAAAACACCAGACTCCCCGCACTTTTTCCGCGACCCCCGGAACTTCCGGCCACCCCCCGGAACTTCCGGAGCCCGAAACTTCCGGCCTAACCCGAAACATTACACAGAATTTCAGCATCAGCCTCTTTCACCGTTTTGGTCACAACTTTTCGCTCCGAACTCCGATTTGAGTGTTCTTTGGCTCGTTTTGAAGCTATCGACGTGCCTGAGGACCCCACCTTGGTTTCACCACAATTTGAGCCCATAATGTTTTTTTTAGAATTTTGGCATCTTTGCCTAGGCCTTCCACCATATCATCTGCTACACCATCACCGACTTCCACAACCTAACCAATTTTGTTCCCCATTGCATATGTGGTTGCTTGAGGAGTGATTTGAGTCTCCTAAGGTGTCTAGGATAGTTAGGGACAGTTGCTTCTCCATCAACCACCACCACCAACATAACTTCCGCATAGTTTTGCCCACCTCACACTTCCGCCACCCCAACTTAACCCAATTTTGTTTGTGTTGTGAGTTGTGTCTCCTAAGGTGTTTCGGCTACTTAGGGACCATGCTTCCAACTCGGACACCGTGTCTAGTACACCACCTTAACCTCCATTTCCGCATTGCGTACTCCATGACCCATCATTGACATTCCGCAATTCCATTGAGCTTCCGCAACACCACCACCGCATCCCGCTACCACCATTTTGACATTTGAGATTTTGAGTTCGCGGTTTTTCCATTTCCTAAGGTGTTTCGGCTACTTAGAGACGAGTCTCCATCATCTTGGTATCTCCATCAAGATCACCGCCACTCATCATCGACACGGACGGTAACCTCCATATCATCTTGGTATCGTGGTATCCCTCCATTGTATATTCCCTTGCCATTGCATTGATAACCCCTAGCCCATTTTGCGTCACTTACCTATCGAGACTAGCCATTTGAGTATTGCCGGCAATGTTACTTGTGCACATTAGTGATCATCGAGCTACACCTCCCATTGCATACATACCATACAATAGGTATCATCTTGTTATCATATCATCTCGTGTGCCTCAAGTTTGTTCCCGCATATACACAATAGCTATCTTGGTTTGTGCATTGTGCAAAAGTGGCCATACAAAAAAATAGAATAAAGCTTTTAAGCAAAGAAAAAGAGTGAACAAAGAGCTTGTAAGCAAAGAAAAAGAGTGAACAAAGAGCTTGTAAGCAAGTGCCATAGCATCATACCACATTGTCATATAAGATCATCTTGGATCATAACACCGGGAACCATATATACATAGCATACTTGGGATAGAAGTCGTTGCATTTTTGTCTCCTATAGGTTTTGCACAAGTGTCGTATCCGCCTATTGAGCAATCGTGCTAGCGTCTCTCTAGAGTTGTGCAACAAGAGCATTTTCCGTGGATTCCACATTTTGAGCTCATTCCTTGGTTGCACGACCCCATTTATCTATCCATGTGTGTGTTTCCGTGTGGCACATATTGCTATTGGTCTACTTGTTTCACTTGCGAATTTGTGAATCTCTTTCAACATTATTGACTCTTTCTAACATTTTGCATAAAAAATTTTGTGCCACTATCCTCACCGAGCTCCACCATAAGCCTTATTTGTGTAGGTGTGAGAAACCGACAAGAATTGGTACCAATTGTGCTATTTCCTTGTCCGCATTGGAGTGATCATTGATCCACTTTCAACTTCGGTCAAGGTACATTTGGTATTCGTTCATCTCTTTCTACCACTCACATTTTTCTCTTGGAGTGATGGATAGGCAAGGGATTTCATCTCCGTTCTTCCACAACAACGACGGCATGAACAACTACATCACCAAAGCGTCAATCTTCGATCTACAACGACAAATGCAAGGCGCACAATCAAGATTGAGAGAGCGCATCGAGAACCTCTCCATCGACATTCGTCACTCCAAAGCAAGGAAAAGGGACTACATCGATAACAAGCTTTCCGCACAAAAGGAGGAGCAAGATGCAAGGATGGAGGAGATTCGGGCCTTGATCAAGTCTACTTTCCCTTCATCATCCTCAAGGCGGCGACATTCAAGTCATAAGTCTTCGGAGCACAAACAAGATGAACACGCAAGTCGTCCAAGTCCACATCTCCATGGCGACCACCATCACATTCGTGATCAACCTCGTCATGTAGGGCAAGTCACCTCCAAGCAACATGTCCACAATGATGACGAACGACATCTACGACGAGCTCAAGTGCGACAACGCCAACATCATCATGACGATGCTCACCAAGAGCAAATGCACAAGTCCCAACAAGCCCTACTTCACGCCAAGTCCAAACTTCATGAGCACAAGAGAAGACCGCGAGACGAGCACCACCAAGACGGAGCTACGGCTACACCAACCACTTCGGCATCTTCTCCAAGTGCTATCAAGGCATCTTCGCCTTTGGATGTATGACATCTTTGCCTACTTCCTGTGAGTTCGACTATATCGACATCATCAAGTACATGGCGACCACCTAAGAGCGAGGGCGACACTTCCATCTTCGGAAGCCCCTCAAGGAAGATGGATGATCATAGGAAATTCCCTTCGGTCATGGTGACGAGCTACGAGGTGCCACATCATATGGGCCTCCTACAACAAGACGGCGACAAGAAGGTCGAGCAAGGGCCATCCCCTTCGACCACGATGACGCGCACGAACCGCTTCAACAACATGAAGACGACGCCCATATTGGACTCATACTCCGAATCAAGCTACGAGACCGCTCATGAGACCTTATCTTTGGCCTTCGAGGAGAGTGATGATGTGCCATCTTCGGTCTTCATCCACGGCTACGACCACGACATGATTGAGCATGGAGACATTTGCACCAACATCTCTCCGACAACGACATGTGACGAGATGCCCCAATTGCCATGTGAGGAGAGCCACCACCACATGAGTGACATGAGTGACTCCACCACACGTGACATTGAGAGCATTTCCTATGAGAGGATGAGTGTGACCACCACTAGCCCCACACTTGAGAGCATGCCACACATCCTATGTGAGGTCGAGAGCCATTTGAGTGACTCCACCAACCATATGAGTGAGAACATCCGAGAGGGAGTGAGTGAGCCCCAACACTTAGTGAGTGAGGTAGTTGACACGGCATGTGAGGCCACTTTGATTTCTAACGACTTAACCTGTACTCCTAGTGTGTTTTATTCTTTAGTGCTAAGTCTCCTACATGACGACACGCCTATCCTCGACGAGTCCATACCTCCAATGGAGATGATGATGGCCATGGTGGACGATGCTACACTGTAACGCCCTCGATGCGGCTATATCTCCCGCGTGTCGAAGCACGACTTAGAGGCATAACCGCATTGAAAGCAATGCCGCAAGTGAGGTAATCTTCACACAACCCATGTAATACATAAGGGACAGAGATACATAGTTGGCTTACAATTGCCACTTCACACAATTACATGAATAAAGCATTACATCAACCAGTTACAATCAAGGCCCGACTACGGAGCCAAAATAAAAGAAGACTACCCCAAATGCTACACAGATCCCCGATCGACCCCAACTGGGCTCCACTACTGATCGACTAGAACGAAACAACATAAAGGACAAGATCTCCCTCGAGCTCCTCCTTGAGCTTGGTTGAGTCACCTGCACGGTATCATCGGCACCTGCAAACTGGTTTTGGAAGTATCTGGGAGTCACGGGGACTCAGCAATCTCACACCCTCGCGATCAAGACAATTTAAGGTTAAGGGTAAGGTAAAAGTATGAGGTGGAGCTGCAGCAAGCGACTAGCATATATGGTGGCTAACATACGCAAAAGAGAGCGAGAAGAGAAGGCAAAGCACGATCGAACAACTATGATCAAGAAGTGATCCTAGAACAACCTACGTCAAGCATAACTCCAACACCGTGTTCACTTCCCGGACTCCGCCGGAAAGAGACCATCACGGTTACACACGCGGTTGATGTATTTTAATTAAGGTCAACTTCAGGTTTTCAACAACTGGACATTAACAAATTCCCATCTGCCCGTAACCGTGGGCACGACTTTCGAAAGTTCAAATCCCTGCAGGGGTGTCCCAACTTAGCCCATCACAAGCTCTCACGGTCAATGAAGGATATTCCTTCTCCCAAGACATTCCGATCAGACTCGGCATCTAGGTTACAAGACATTTCGACAATGGTAAAACAAGTCCAGCAACACCGCCCGAATGTGCCGACAAATCCCGATAGGAGCTGCACATATCTCGTTCTCAGGGCACACTCAGATGAGACTAGCTGCGAGTAAAACCAACCCTCAAGTTTGATAGAGGCGAGGGTCCCGATCTTTCGATGAGATGGTAACTATCGATTTGGTGGAGACGACTTTGACGATCCGACTACAAACGTGAACGACGTTGCGCCTTAGCAATCACTAAACCAATCTCCTGAGGTTACTGACGATGCTAGAAGCACGGTCAGCCTGACCACGAAGGTCTATTCCTGCAAGCAATCGAAGAACGAGCAAGAATATGATAAAGCAATCTGAATATTGCAAATATATATGAAGTATTGATAATGGTGGGGATCCGGAAGCGGTCTTGGTCTGGTCGTTGGACACAAACGAAGTACACGAAGTTGCAATGGCTAACTTTTAACTAAATAAAATCCCAAGGAAAAGCTACTATATGGATCTACTTATATAGGAGCAAGGGGTGGCGGCCAAGGAGGTGGGAGGACGTCCCAAGGCAGCCTAAAACTAAATCTAGGTCGTACAAGGCCAATGGGCCCAAGTGGAGGTGATGTAACACCTTTGGACTTGTAGTTTGACTCGGATTCTGCTGCAGCATCAGATTGTTTCGTCCACAACTCAACGCTCTGGACGAATTTGAAGGTGATTCCAATTGGGTTGGAAAGTGCGCGAAATCTAGTTTCCAACAAAAAAAGAATCACCCAATTCGGAGTCTGTATGAAAAACTTGTGTGCGTTTTGAGTCAGGTATGTCTGTGCAGTCCGAATCTGAATCCAAAACGTGAGAGACTTGGACTCTATCTTCTCTTGGGCTAAAAGTGACGTGAGAGAACTTTTTGGACAGCAAATAAACATCTCTTTCTTCCTTATCTTCATATGTGGATTGTACAAATGTCCCATACACCTGCAATTAGACAAAACACAAAAGTGTGTGAAGTATTTTTGTTCTGGATAACATAAATAGATTATTGAATAGTTTGCACTAGAAATCACCTGACAAATATGCATATATGCAATATTTTTTGTCATATACAAGGTAGTCATGTCCTCATCATCCTCCCCTTCTTGAAAATAAAGCCGTCCTCGACGTTGCTTAATCTGAAATGTGGCTAACAAAAGAGACAAGGTGTACATGTTGTATATGTATATGTCATCCATTTTTACTTCCCTTGATTTTTGCATATATGACACATAAATAGATGAGTAACTTGCATAGTTCATAAAATCTAAAGCCAAAAAATTAGCACAAGAAGTAGAAGGCATGAAAATATTGCAACTCAGTTTGCACATATAAGTGAAGCTCTTATTCATTTCAAAAGATTGACAATGTTCATCATTAAACCATCCCAACATTGGTGAATAAACCTTACTTGCATCAAATTTACATGCTACAACATGCTTAAATAAGCAAACATGCAATAAGTCATTCAACACAGAATCATCACCAAGATTAGAGGTCATATCAAAATGATTAAACATTGGTTCTTTTGCATCAATAGTTAATTCAATGGGTGCACTCAAAATTGTTGATATTTCAGTTGTTTGATCACATGGCAAAGTCAAATTATCAACGTAGTCCTCTAAAATAGGTGGTGTGATCAAAGTAGTGGGTAGCTCATCAGATGGTGCATTCAAATTGACAAGGCATTCATCATTCTCATGTAGAGATGGAAGATCAGTACCTGATAGAGGCAAAGGTGTCCCGTCTTTCGATGAGATGGTGAATTTCGCTTTGGTGGAAGTCGACTTTGACGATCCGACTACGAACGTGCGAGGACGTCGCGCCTTAGCAATCGCTAAACCAACTCCGAGAGGTTATTGACCACGCCGGAGCATGATCAACCTGACCACGAGGGTCTGTTTCCTGCGAGCAAACGAAGAACAAGCAAGAAACTAAGATTGCAATCTGGATATTGCGAATATAAGATGAAAGCTTTATTGATCAAGGTGGGGTTCTGTGACGCCTTTGTCTGGTCGTTGAACACAAACGAAGTACGCGAAGTTGCAGCTATGGCGAACTTTTAATCTAAACAAAACCCAAAGTCTAAACGATGCCCTAAGGGCTGTATATATGGAGGAAGAGGGGGGGAATTTCGTGGCCCTTGGTGGAGGAGTCCGAAATCAACCCTATCTCTTGTTTCCCCACACATACGGACTCTAAAAATAGCCTATACTTATGTATTTCGAAATTACATGGGCCTAGCCCAATAATAAGGTGACGCAGCACCTAAAAGAGCCTCGGGACGAAATTTATGAAGTGGCATCTTGTATATTTCGTCCAAAGCTTCATGCACCCATTATGGTGGCTTCAAAGTCCTGAAATCATCACTTGTAACTCCGTTCTTGTTTCCCTTGCGCATGCCATCATCTCCATGCTTGTTCTTGCTCCAATGTTCATCCTTCTCCAAGCTAGGCCCTTCATTTGTAAGCAAAACAAATGTATCCAATTTAGGCAGCATCATATTCTCATGAACATTAGAATCATTACCAAGAAACGAAAGTACCTGGTAATTTAGTTGGCGTGCACGAGCTCTAGTAATTGGTCCAGTATGTATAGCAGCAGGGGCTGTGGGTGTAACAATTGTATTGATGTCCTCATCACATGCAATAAGTCATTCAACACAGAATCATCACCAAGATTAGAGGTCATATCAAAATGATTAAACATTGGTTCTTTTGCATCAATAGTTAATTCAATGGGTGCACTCAAAATTGTTGGTATTTCAGTTGTTTGATCACATGGCAAAGTCAAATTATCAACGTAGTCCTCTAAAATAGGTGGTGTGATCAAAGTAGTGGGTAGCTCATCAGATGGTGCATTCAAATTGACAAGGCATTCATCATTCTCATGTAGAGATGGAAGATCAGTACCTTTGTCATTACCTCTTATGATCAACTCAGATGATGTAGCCACTCTCGGGGGCGATGTGTCACATGGTGGAGGTGATGTAGTCCTGACAACAACGGATGTGGTTGTCATAGTATGCCTAGTAGTTGAAGGAACAATCATATCAACTCTAGGAATGTGCACCGTGCGCTTGTTCTCCTCGTGGCCAACACGTCGTTTTATTTCCTCTTCAGCTTTGCAAGCAAGATGAAACAAATGGTCCATAGGATAACACTCTTCATGAATTAGTATCTCTTGAATATCACGGTTTAATCCTCCCCAAAATCTATCCATAAAATCATCTTCACTTTCTTCTAAAGAGGAATGCAACAAGGTAGTTTGTAAATCATCATAATATTTTGTTACAGTTTCACTACCTTGTTTTAAGTGTTGCAACTTCTTAATCATGTCACGAGTATAATAACCAGAGACGAAAGTATGTCGCATGGCAAGTTTCAAATCATCCCAAGTAGTAGGTATATAATCAGGGTGTAACCGACAATATTCACTCCACCAAACCAAAGCATAACCAGTGAAAGAACCAACCGCAACCTTAACCTTTTTATGTTCATCGAAATTATGGGAAGCAAATATATTTTTTATGTCGAACTCCCATTCAATATATAAAGCAGGTTTAAAACGGCCATTAAATGGTGGTATAGATACATTAACCTGATCATGTGCATTTGGATGTTTGTGCACCTCTCGTGACGGTTGTGGTATTTGCAAAGGTGGTGGCACGTCTCCCGCGATCGACAAAGCCCATGAATTAACTCTGGATCCTGTCATGATTAGTAGAACAAGAAACAAAACCCAAAAATAATGTTCCTATAACTACTAGGATGTGGTGGTAAAACGCTCACAGTAAAGCAAATATCAATGTCTTACAAGTTCTTACCATGCAGCAGGCGGTGATCGGCAACCAGCGGTGTCAAGTAACTCCGAATATTGAGTAAAGCGATTGCCAGGGGAGCGTACGTATACACGGTGTAGAAATATGTGGAGCTGGGTTGGCTATATATGGTAGCAAAAGATTAGCAATAATCAATTCAAAGATGCAATGTTGAATAAACGCTCAACGACGATACTGTGCTGCTCCTAGGCTAGACCGGACTAGAGACGCGAGCCTAGAACACTAATGAGGTCACGGCGTAGCACAACTAGCATCAATGAAGGATACTAAGTAGCTCTTGACAGCAAGATATAAGTGAAGATCACAACGGCAGTGAAGATAATGATGAAAAACAACTGCCAAGCAGGATATACAACAACTCTCTCTCCAACTTTCCTCTTGAAAAGTTTGAGACAATTTTCTGATAAATTCTTTCAAAGAATGCTACTAACTCAAGCTTTCCAATGCAAAAAGAATCACTCAATTCCGAGTTAATATGAGGAGTCAAAGAATTCTAAAACTGGCCTGAAAAATTGGAACAAGCTGTGTTCACGAACTTCGGAGGGCAAAAAGACCTATTTAGAAGCCGATTTTGAGGTGTCAAATATTGAACTAGCTTCTGCAACTATTTAGATGCGGCTCGTCGCTAGCTTCAATATGAGTACTCACGGAGGCAAAACGGACTTCGTATGAGGAAGATACGCCTGTTTTACTGAACAGTGCGCAAAACAGATTCCAATCCGAATTCAGGTACGAGATTTATTCTAGATAGATCCGATTTTTTTTCTTCTCTTTTTTTTTCTCACGTTTTTTTTCTTTTTCTTCTCTCTCTTTTTCTTTTTTTTCTTTCTTTTTTCTCTCTTTTTTTCTTTATCTTCTTTTTCTCCCTCTTTCCAAGACAAACTAGATAAGATGTAGATTGGATCAAGCGAAGATGGGAACGATCTCAACTATGATTATGACAGTGAACAGTGGGTAGCACGTGGAGGAAATTGATGGATGGGTGGTGGATAGCGGAAGGGATAACGATGCAGCGGCGACGTGACTAATGTGAACAGAACTCGAAACTCTAAACAACCTAGACACTAAGACCAGCAACTCGACACGACGATGCAACCGATAATTCAACTATGCAAGCAATGAAAAGAAAATTGCAAAGGCTCAGACTGGCTTGGACAAAGGATGAATAGATCTAACTCTTTTTTGTGGATTTTTCTTGGACAATAGGTAAGAAAATAAATCTAATCTAGGAAAAACTGGAAATTCTCACCGAGCAACCTGAAAACTGATACCACTTGATAGAGGCGAGGGTCCCGATCTTTCGATGAGATGATAACTATCGATTTGGTGGAGACGACTTTGACGATCCGACTACAAACGTGAACGACGTTGCGCCTTAGCAATCACTAAACCAATCTCCTGAGGTTACTGACGATGCTGGAAGCACGGTCAGCCTGACCACGAAGGTCTATTTCTGCAAGCAATCGAAGAACGAGCAAGAATATGATAAAGCAATCTGAATATTGCAAATATATATGAAGTATTGATAATGGTGGGGATCCGGAAGCGGTCTTGGTCTGGTCGTTGGACACAAACGAAGTACACGAAGTTGCAATGGCTAACTTTTAACTAAACAAAATCCCAAGGAAAAGCTACTAGATGGATCTACTTATATAGGAGCAAGGGGTGGCGGCCAAGGAGGTGGGAGGACGTCCCAAGGCAGCCTAAAACTAAATCTAGGTCGTACAAGGCCAATGGGCCCAAGTGGAGGTGATGTAACACCTTTGGACTTGTAGTTTGACTCGGATTCTGCTGCAGCATCAGATTGTTTCGTCCACAACTCAACGCTCTGGACGAATTTGAAGGTGATTCCAATTGGGTTGGAAAGTGCGCGAAATCTAGTTTCCAACAAAAAAAGAATCACCCAATTCGGAGTCCGTATGAAAAACTTGTGTGCGTTTTGAGTCAGGTATGTCTGTGCAGTCCGAATCTGAATCCAAAACGTGAGAGACTTGGACTCTATCTTCTCTTGGGCCAAAAGTGACGTGAGAGAACTTTTTGGACAGCAAATAAACATCTCTTTCTTCCTTATCTTCGTATGTGGATTGTACAAATGTCCCATATACCTGCAATTAGACAAAACACAAAAGTGTGTGAAGTATTTTTTTTCTGGATAAGATAAATAGATTATTGAATAGTTTGCACTAGAAATCACCTGACAAATATGCATATATGCAATATTTTTGGTCATATCCAAGGTAGTCATGTCCTCATCAAAGTTTCCCCGAGGTGGCCCCGCAGGCAGCTCAGTTTGGACCAACACTCAGAGGAGCACTGGCCCAGGGGGGGTTAAAATAAAGATGACCCTTGAGTCTGCAGAACCCAACGGAAAGAAAAGGGTAGGTGGCAAATGGTAAAACCAACGTTGGGCATTGCTGGAGGAGTTTTATTCAAGGCGAACTGTCAAGGGGTGCCCATTATAACCCAACCGCGTAAGGAACGCAAAATCCGGGAACATAAAACCGATATGACGGAAACTAGGGCGGCAAGAGTGGAACAAAACACTAGGCATAAGGCCGAGCCTTCCACCCTTTACCAAGTATATAGATGCATTAATATAATAAGAGATATTGTGATATCCAAACAAAATATCCATGTTCCAACATGGAACAAGCTCCAATTTTCACCTGCAACTAACAACGCTATAAGAGGGGCCGAGCAAAGCGGTAACATAGCCAAACAACGGTTTGCTAGGACAAGGTGGGTTAGAGGCTTGGCTTAACAATATGGGAGGCATGATAAGCAAGTGGTAGGTATCGCAGCATAGGCATAGCAAAAGAGCGAGCAACTAGCAAGCAAAGATAGAAGTGAATTCGAGGGTATGGTCATCTTGCCTGAGATCCCGCAAGTGATGAGGACATGACTACCTTGGACACGACCAAAAATATTGCATACATGCATATTTGTCAGGTGATTTCTAATGCAAACTATTCAATAATCTATTTGTGTTATCCAGAACAAAAATACTTCACACACTTTTGTGTTTTGTCTAATTGCAGGTGTATGGGACATTTGTACAATCCACATATGAAGATAAGGGAAAAGGAGAAGTTTAGGTTGTGTTCAAAAAGTCCTCTCACGTCACTTTTGGGCCAAGAGAAGATAGAGTCCAACTCTCTCACGTTCTGGATTCAGATTCGGACTGCACAGACATACCTGACTCAAAACGCCAACACCTTTTTCATTCGGACTCCGAATTGGGTGATTATTTTTTGGTAGAAACTAGATTTCGTGCTCTTTCCAACCCAATTGGATTCACCTTGAAATTCGTCTGGAGCGTTGAGTTACGGACAAAACAATCTGACATTGCAGCAGAATCCGAGTCAAACTACAAGCCCAAAGGTGTTGCATCACCTCCACTTGGGCCCATGAGCCTTGTACGACCTAGGGTTAGTTTTAGGCTGCCTTGGGACGTCCTCCAACCTCCTTGGCCGCCACCCCTTGCTCCTATATAAGTAGATCCATCTAGTAGCTTTTTTTCCTGGGGATTTGTTTAGTTAAAAGTTAGCCATTGCAACTTCGTGTACTTTGTTTGTGTCCAACGACCAGACCAAGACCGCTTCCGGATCCCCACCATTATCAATACCTCATATATATTTGAAATATTCAGATTGATTTATCATATTCTTGCTCGTTCTTTGATTGCTTGCAGGAATAGACCTTCGTGGTCAGGCTGACCGTGCTTCCGGCATCGTCAGTAACCTCAGGAGATTGGTTTAGCGATTGCTAAGGCGCAACGTCGTGCACGTTTGTAGTCGGATCGTCAAAGTCGTCTCCACCAAATCGATAGTTATCATCTCATCGAAAGATCGGGACACCCTCGCCTCTATCAAGTGGTATCAGTTTTCAGGTTGCTCGGTGAGAATTTCCAGTTTTCCTAGATTAGATTTATTTTCTTACCTATTGTCCAAGAAAAAGCCACAAAAAAGAGTTAGATCTATTCATCCTTGGTCCAAGCCAGTCTGAGCCTTTGCAATTTTCTTTTCATTGCTTGCATAGTTGAATTATCGGTTGCATCGTCGTGTCGAGTTGCTGGTCTTAGTGTCTAGTTCATTTAGAGTTTCGAGTTCTGTTCACATAAGTCACGCCACCACTGCATCGTTATCTCTTCCGCTGTCCACCACCCATCCATCAATTTCCATCACGTGCTACCCACCATTCATTGTCATAATAATAGTTGAGATCGTTCACATCTTCGCTTGATCCAATCTGCATCTTATCTAGTTTGTTTTCGAAAGAGGGAGAAAAAAGAGAGAAAAAAACGAAAGAGAAAAAAGAGAAAAAAGTCAAAGAAAAAAAAGGAGAGAAAGAAAAAAAGTGTGAGGAAAAAAAGAGAGAAGACAAAAAAAACAAAATTCGGATCTTTTTAGACTCAATCTCGTAGTTGAATTCGGATTGGAATCTGTTTTGTGCACTGTTCAGTAAAACAGGCATAATTTTCTCATACGAAGTCCGTTTTGCCTCCGCGAGTACTCAAACGAAAGCTAGCGACGAGGTGCATCTAAATAGTTGAAGAAGCTAGTTCAATATTTGGCACATCAAAATCGGCTTCTAAATAGGTCTTTTTTCCCTCCGAAGTTCATGAACACAGCTTATTCCAGTTTTTAGGCCAGTTTTCATATTTTTTGACTCCTCATATCAACTCGGAATTGAGTGATTCTTTTTGTGTTTGAAAGCTTGAGTCAATACCATTCTTGAAAAAAAAAATCAAAAAAATCGGCACAAACTTTTTCAGAGAAAAGTTGGAGACGAAGTTGTTGATATATCCTGCTTGGCTGTTGTTTCACATCATTATCTTTACTGCCGTTGTGATCTTCACTTATATCTTGCTATCCAGAGCTACTTAGTATCCTTCGTTGATGCTAGTTGTGCTACGACGTGACCTCATTAGTGTTCTAGGCTCGCGTCTCTAGTTCGGTCTAGCCTAGGACCAGCACAGTACCGTCGTTGAGCGTTTATTCAACATTGCATCTCTGAATTGATTATTGCTAATCTTTTGCTACCATATATAGCCAACCCAGCTCCACATATTTCTACACCGTGTATACGCACGTTCCCCTGGCAATCGCTTTACACAATCTTCGGAGTTATTTGACACCGCTGGTTGCCTGTCACCACCTGCCGCGTGGTAAGAACTTGTAAGATATTGACATTTGCTTTACTGTGAGCACTTTACAACCACATCCTAGTAGTTCATAGGATCATTATTCTCGAATTTTGGTTCTTGTTTCTACTAATCATGACAGGCTCCGAAGATAGAAGTTCTTGGACGACGGACACATCTTCACCATCACGAGAGTTGGGACAACACACACAAGCACATGGTCAGGTTATCTTTTTACCGTCATTTGAGGGTAGATTTAATCCTACTACTTATCTAGCTTGGGAGCTTGAAGTAGAACAAGTTTTTAGTCACCATGACTTTTCTGAACTTGAGCGAGTGCGAGCAGCCACTAGAGCATTTACTGATTTTGCTTCTGTTTGGTGGAGTGTACATTGTAAGAAAAACATTGATAACCAACCCACAACTTGGAAAGTTTTGAAAGCTGTAATGAGACAACAATTTTTCCCTCCTTATTATCGTCGTGAATTGCTTCGCAAATTTGAACAATTTAATCAAGGCAACAACACTGTTCATGCTTACTACCAAGAATTCAAATCTTATATGCATCATTGTGACATAGAAGAATCTGAGAATGATACAATGAATAGATTCTTTGGTGGTTTGAACCATGATATTCAGGCAAGATTTCAGTATATTCCTCATTGCATTACTGGTATGTATGTCCGTGCTTGTACCTTTGAGAGACAGATACAGGAGGATGCATTAGGTGACTACAACAACTACTATTCCAGTTCATGCTCACCACCGCCGGTTGGTTCCTCCACCGTTGCACCTCGGATTATGAGCGCGGCATCATCTCAAGGGTATGGTACATTGTCAACGTCCGTACCTACATGATAGAGGCAAAGGTGTCCCGTCTTTCGATGAGATGGTAGATTTCGCTTAGGTGGAAGTCGACTTTGACGATCCGACTACGAACGTGCGAGGACGTCGCGCCTTAGCAATCGCTAAACCAACTCCGAGAGGTTATTGACCACGCCGGAGCACGATCAACCTGACCACGAGGGTCTGTTTCCTGCGAGCAAACGAAGAACAAGCAAGAAACTGAGATTGCAATCTGGATATTGCGAATATAAGATGAAAGCTTTATTGATCAAGGTGGGGTTCTGTGACGCCTTTGTCTGGTCGTTGAACACAAACGAAGTACGCGAAGTTGCAGCTATGGCGAACTTTTAATCTAAACAAAACCCAAAGTCTAAACGATGCCCTAAGGGCTGTATATATGGAGGAAGAGGGGGGGAATTTCGTGGCCCTTGGTGGAGGGGTCCGAAATCAACCCTATCTCTTGTTTCCCCACACATACGGACTCTAAAAATAGCCTATACTTATGTATTTCGAAA